>NC_053028.1:229666707-229921365 GCF_003073215.2 Triticum urartu
GAATTCAGAGAAGATTCAAATATTATTCATAGATAGACTTGATCATAAACCCACAATTCATCGGTCTCAACAAACACACCGTAAAAACAAGATTACATCGAATAGATCTCCACAAGAGAGGGGGAGAACTTTGTATTGAGATCGAAAAAGAGAGAAGAAGCCATCTAGCTACTAACTATGAACCCGAAGGTCTAAAATAAACTACTCACACTTCATCGAAGAGGCTATGATGATGTAGAAGCCCTCCGTGAAGACGGCCCTCACCGGCGGAGCTCTGGAACAGGTCCCAAGATGGGATCTCGTGGATACAGAAAGTTGCGGCGGTGGAATTATGTTTTTGGCTCCTGTTCTGATTGTTTGAGGGTACGTAGGTATATATAGGAGGAAGGAGTACGTCGGTGGAGCACCGAGGGGCCCATGAGGCAGGGGGCGCCCTAGGGGGGTGGGCGCGCCCCCCACCCTCGTGACCACCTCTTTGACTCCTTGGAGTAGGGTCCAAGTCTCTTGGATCATGTTCGGTGAGAAAATCACATTCCCGAAGGTTTTATTCCGTTTGGACTCCGTTTGATATTATGTTTCTCCGAAATACCAAAACAGGCAAAAAAAACAGCAATTCTGGGCTGGGCCTCCGGTTAATAGGCTAGTCCCAAAAATAATGTAAAAGTGGAAAATAAAGCCCAATATAGTCCAAAACAGTAGATAATATAGCATGGAGCAATCAAAAATTATAGATACGTTGAAGACGTATCACGCATCCCCAAGCTTAATTCCTGCTCGTCCTCGAGTAGGTAAATGATAAAAAGAGAATTTTTGATGCGGAGTGCTACTTGGCATAATTTCAATGCAAATCTTATTAATTCTTATATGAATATTCAGATTCGAAAGATTCAAGACAAAAGTTTATATTGACATAAAAATAATAGTACTTCAAGCATACTAACAAAGCAATTATGTCTTCTCAAAATAACATGGCCAAAGAAAGTTATCCCTACAAAATCATATAGTCTGGCTATGCTCTATCTTCACCACACAAAGTATTTAAATCATGCATAACCCCGATGACAAGCCAAGCAATTGTTTTATACTCTAACTTTTTCAAAACTTTTTCAATCTTCATGCAATACATGAGCGTGAGCCATGGATATAGCACTATAGGTGGAATAGAGTGGTGGTTGTGGAGAAGACAAAAAGGGGGAAGATAGTCTCACATCAACTAGGCGTATCAACGGGCTATGGAGATGCCCATCAATAGATATCAATGTGAGTGAGTAGGGATTGCCATGCAACGGATGCACTAGAGCTATAAGTGTATGAAAGCTCATCAAAAGAAACTAAATGGGTGTGCATCCAACTTGCTTGCTCACGAAGACCCAGGGCATTTTGAGGAAGCCCATCATTGGAATATACAAGCCAAGTTCTATAATGTAAAATTCCCACTAGTATATGAAAGTGATAACATGAGAGACTCTCTACTATGAAAATCATGGTGCTACTTTGAAGCACAAGTATGGTAAGAGGATAGTAACATTGTCCCTTCTCTCTTTTTCTCTCATTTTTTTTATTTGGGCCTTTTCTCCCTTTTTTATGGCCTCTTTTTATTTGGGCTTCTTTGGCCTCTTTTATTTATTTTTCATCCGGAGTCTCATCCCGACTTATGGGGGAATCATAGTCTCCATCATTCTTTCCTCACTTGGGACAATGCTCTAATAATGATTATGATCAAACTTTTATTTTTCTTATAACTCAACAATTACAACTCGATACTTAGAACAAAATATGACTCTATGTGAATGCATCTGGCGGTGTACCGGGATATGCAATATGACAATGATGAAGTGTGTCATGATGAACTAGATGGTGGAAAGTTGCATGGCAATATATCTCGAAATGGCTATGGAAATGCCATAATAGGTAGGTATGGTGGCTGTTTTGAGGAAGGTATATGGTAGGTGTATGATACCGGCGAAAGGTGTGCGGTATTAGAGAGGCTAGCAAAGGTGGAAGGGTGAGAGTACGTATAATCCATGAACTCAACATTAGTCATAAATAACTCATATACTTATTGCAAAAATCTAGAAGTTATCAAAGCAAAGTATTACGCGCATGCTCCTAGGGGGATAGATTGGTAGGAAAAGACCATCGCTCGTCCCCGACCGCCACTCATAAGGAAGACAATCAATAAATAAATCATGCTCCGACTTCATCACATAACGGTTCACCATACGTGCATGCTACGGGAATCACAAACTTTAACACAAGTACTATTTAAATTCACAACTACTCAACTAGCATGACTTTAATATTATCACCTCCATATCTCAAAACAATTATCATGCTTCAATCTTTTCTTAGTATTCAACACACTCAAAAGAAAGTTTCACAAATCTTGAATACCAAGCATATTATTATTAAGCAAATTACCATGCTATTAAGAGTCTCAAAATGATTTAAGTGAAGCACGAGAGATCAATAGTTTCTTTAAAACAAATCCACCACCGTGCTCTAAAAGATCTAAGTGAAGCACATAGAGCAAAATTATAACGCTCAAAAGATATAAGTGAAGCACATAGAGCAAAACTACTTAGCTCAAAAGATATAAATGAAGCACATAGAGTATTCTATCAAATTTTAATTCATGTATGGCTCTCTCAAAAGGTGTGTACAGTAAGGATGATTGTGGCATACTAAGACACAAGGACACAAATAATACAAGACGCTCCAAGCAAAACACATATCATGTTGGTGAATAAAAATATAGCTCCAAGTAAATTACCGATGGAAGTGGACGAAAGAGGGGATGCCTTCCGGGGCATCCCCAAGCTTTGACTTTTTTGTGTCCTTGGATTATATTGGGGGTGCCATGGGAATCCCCAAGATTAGGCTCTTGCCACTCCTTGTTCCATGATCCATCAAAAGAATTCACCCAAAACTTGAAAACTTCACAACACAGAACTTAAAGAAGAAAACTCATGAGCTCCGTTAGCGAAAGAAAACGAAAGACCACTTTAAGGTACTGTAATGAACTCATTATTTATTTATATTGGTGTTAAACCTACTGTATTACAACTTCTCTATGGATTATAAACTATTTTACTAACCATAGATTCATCAAAATAAGCAAACAACACACGAAAAACAGAATCTGTCAAAAACAGAACAGCCTGTAGTAATCTATAGCTAGCGCAAGATATGGAACCCCAAAAATTCTAAAATAAATTGCTGGACGTAAGGAATTTATCTATTAATCATCTGAAAAAAGAATTAACTAAATATCACTCTCCAAATAAAAATTACATCAGTTCTCGTGAGCGCTAAAGTTTCTGTTTTTTACAGCAAGTTCAACAAGACTTTCCCCAAGTCTTCCCAACGGTTCTACTTGGCACAAACACTAATTAAACACAAAAAACACAACCAAAACAGAGGATAAATAATTTATGTATTAAATAACAGCAAGGATAAATATTGGGTTGACTCCCAACAAGCGCTTTTCTTTAAAGCCTTATAGCTAGGCATAATATTTCAATGATGCTCACATGAAAGACAAGAATTGAAGCACAAAGAAAGCATCATAAAACACGTGACAAACACATTTAATTATAACATACTTCCTATTCATAGGCATCTTATAGGCAAACAAATTATCAAGGCAAGCAAAAACTAGCATATTCAAGGAAGCGGAAAGAAACAATAGCAATCTCAACATAACGAGAGGTAATTCAGTAACATGAAAATTTCTACCACCATATTTTCCTCTCTCATAATAATTATATTTAGGATCATAAGCAAATTCAACAAAATAGCTATCACATAAAATATTTTCAACACGATCCACATGCATGCAAAGTTGACACTCTTCCAAAATAGTGGGATTAACATTAACTAAAGTCATGATCTTTCCAAACCTACTTTTATCAAAAACTTCATAAGATTGAACATTCTCCAAATATTTGGGATCTAAAGTTGAAATTCTTCCAAACCCACTTTCAATATTATTGCAAACATTATAATCAATCTCATATTCATCATGAGGTTTAAATAAATTTTCAAGATCAAAAGAAGAATCACCCCAATCATGATCATTGCAACAAGTAGAGGACATAGCAAAACTAGCAACCCAAGCTTAGGGTTTTGCATATTATTAGCACAATTGGCATTAATAGAATTTATAATAGAATCATTGCAATCATGCTTTCTATTCAAAGATCTATCGTGAATCGCTTCATGAGGTAATTCATCACACTTTTCAGATTCACGAATTTCAAGCAAAACTTCATAAAGATAATCTAGTGCACAAAACTCACTAGAAATTGGTTTATCATAATTGGATCTCTTAAAAAGATTAGCAAGCGGATGAGGATCCATAGGTCTTAGGTTCTCTGTTTAGTAATAAATAAATAACTACTCCAACCATACGAGCAAACAAGAAACGGGCAAAAAGAGGCAAATAGAGAGGGAGGATAGAGAGAGAGAGCGAATAAAACGGCAAGGGTGAAGTGGAGGAGAGGAAAGCGAGAGGCAAATGGCAACTAATGTAATGCGAGAGATAGGGATTGGGATGGGTACTTGGTATGTTGACTTTTTGCATAGACTCCCCGGCAATGGCGCCAGAAATTCTTCTTGCTACCTCTTGAGCTTGCGTTGGATTTCCCCGAAGAGGAATGGATGATGCAGCAGAGTAGCGTAAGTATTTCCCTCAGTTTTTGAGAACCAAGGTATTAATCCAGTAGGAGGCCACGCTCAAGTCCCTCGTACCTGCACAAAACGATAGCTACTCGCAACCAACGCGATTAGGGGTTGTCAATCCCTTCACGGTCACTTACGAGAGTGAGATCTGATAGATATAATATTTTTGATATTTTTGGTATAGAGATGCAAAGTGAAAAGTAAAAGCAAAGTAAAAAGCAAAACAAGATTAAAGTGATGGAGATTGATATGATGAGAATAGACCCGGGGGCCATAGGTTTCACTAGTGGCTTCTCTCAAGAGCATAAGTATTCTACGGTGGGTGAACAAATTACTGCTGAGCAATTGACAGAATTGAGCATAGTTATGAGAATATCTAGGCATGATCATGTATATAGGCATCACGTCTGTCACAAGTAGACCGAAACGATTCTGCACCTACTACTATTACTCCACTCATCGACCGCTATCCAGCATGCATCTAGAGTATTAAGTTAAAAATAGAGTAACGCTTTAAGCAAGATGACATGGTGTAGAGAGATAAATTCATGCAATATGAAATAAACCCCATCTTGTTATCCTTGATGGCAACGATGCAATACGTGCCTTGCTTCCCCTTCTTTCACTAGGAAAGGACACCGCGAGATCGAACCCAAAGCTAAGCACTTCTCCCATGGCAAGAACTACCAATCTAGTTGGCCAAACCAAACGGATAATTCAAAGAGACTTGCAAAGATAACCAATCATACATAAAAGAATTCAGAGAAGATTCAAATATTATTCATAGATAGACTTGATCATAAACCCACAATTCATCGGTCTCAACAAACACACCGTAAAAACAAGATTACATCGAATAGATCTCCACAAGAGAGGGGGAGAACTTTGTATTGAGATCGAAAAAGAGAGAAGAAGCCATCTAGCTACTAACTATGAACCCGAAGGTCTAAAATAAACTACTCACACTTCATCGAAGAGGCTATGATGATGTAGAAGCCCTCCGTGAAGACGGCCCTCACCGGCGGAGCTCTGGAACAGGTCCCAAGATGGGATCTCGTGGATACAGAAAGTTGCGGCGGTGGAATTATGTTTTTGGCTCCTGTTCTGATTGTTTGAGGGTACGTAGGTATATATAGGAGGAAGGAGTACGTCGGTGGAGCACCGAGGGGCCCATGAGGCAGGGGGCGCCCTAGGGGGGTGGGCGCGCCCCCCACCCTCGTGACCACCTCTTTGACTCCTTGGAGTAGGGTCCAAGTCTCTTGGATCATGTTCGGTGAGAAAATCACATTCCCGAAGGTTTTATTCCGTTTGGACTCCGTTTGATATTCTGTTTCTCCGAAATACTGAAATAGGCAAAAAAACAGCAATTCTGGGCTGGGCCTCCGGTTAATAGGTTAGTCCCCCAAATAATGTAAAAGTGGAAAATAAAGCCCAATATAGTCCAAAACAGTAGATAATATAGCATGGAGCAATCAAAAATTATAGATACGTTGGAGACGTATCAGTGGTCACCATGTGCAACGGCATGTAGTGGTAGAAATGGGTCATAAATTGTTATCTAGGGAGTAGTTCATCCAGGGGAGGTCACAACTATGGTGGTAGATTGGTGAAAACTGCTATGGTTAACTGGTAATTACCCTCTGAAGTTTACTGCAGTAAACTTGATCGTGTACTGCTGCTCAACAGGGAGATGATTGAGGTCAATGGAGTTGTCTGGTAGATTCAGGGTAAGAACGACTTACATCCTGGTAATTTTGAGAAGACTAGGATCAAGGATTAATGGAGTTGCTTTTCAACTGCCAAATATGGTCCAGAATCAAGATCATGATGATGCTCTTAAATGGAGAAGCCACTTGAGCTGAACTTTGGCAAGGTAGGCTCATTTGGCCATATGAAGATGCTCAAAATGTTTCATACCAATTGGATAAACCAAAATGGTACTTCCTTCACAAACATTTCCACTGACCAGAAACTTGCAAAAATTCTAGAGGACAAATGGCTTGATGAAACATAAGGGAGCAAGATAAAATATACTTGCTTCACAATCTGAAAGTTTGGACAGAATCAAAGAATTGAAGGTGAGCTCACATGGAGGCATGACATGAGCTCTACTTTGGTGGAGAGTGATGATTTGGTGATATGAGGGACCATGCAAAATGGCAACTCATTTGGATATGCCTAGCTTGTACTTCCTTCACAACCAGTTCCCTCAGACAGGAATTAAATGATTACTAGGCAAATGAGGTTGCACTTTGGCATGTGGCAATGATATGGACAGGTAAAGGTGTCCAAGGAGTTTGAGGTCAATTGGGAAAAGATAAATGACACTTGCTTCACAATGTGCCATTTAGGGCAGAATAGGAAATGAATTATTTGAGCATGATGATAAACATGGCAAATGAAATATTTTGCCATATTTGAGAAATATATGACCCAAACAATTTATGAGAATTATTTGGTAATTTTAGGAGTGATAGAAATATAGGTTGCTTCACAACCTAGGGCAATTTGGGTTATTCCTTTAATAGAAAAGGAATATTCCCAAATAAAAGAATATTGGGATTTGGGCTAGGATGAAAATGACAGGGTCTAGGGAAGGATTTGGGAATGACAAGCTACTATGGAAGCAAAGAAGAGGGCATCTTCTTTGGTTTCCAGACCACAAAGCCACGGAAAAAGAAAACTCAAGCAAAAACCTCAGAAAAACAAAAGAAAAAGAAAGGCCAAAAACCAGGCTGTCACAAGGGTCTAACGAGGTTGCACGATAGAGTACTAGAGGTGCTATCGTAGAACCTTACATGACATGAAAAGTCGAGACCACAGCAGGGAGCGGTAGTACAAGCAGAACTAGCAGCGGTACTACCGCTAATAAGCGGTACTACCGCTTGCAGCTCTCCACCACCTCTACAGCAAAACAGAGGGACTATTCCAAAGAAGCGGAAAGGAGACATGGGTGCAGAGAGAGTGTGTATGTGATGATTCCTCCCAAACCTTTCCGAAGCAGACCCCCTCTTGATAGTATGGTTTATCCTACGACTCAAATCCACCAAAAAGAAACGCAGGAAAATAAACCGTCTTCTGTAGTAGACTTCGAGGGGCAGTAATCATCTTGTGCCTTATGATGTAATATCTTAAATTCTCAATGCACACGATTAGTCCGCAGATGTATTGTCATCAATCACCAAAACCACTAAGGGAGAAATATGCCCTAACCGGAATATTGAGGAACTTTGTGTCCTTAGGGTGGTCCTAAGAAAGAAACACGGTATGGTTAGTTTGTAATTGACATGTTAGAGAAGGTTAAACAAGTGGTATATGAGCTAAGAGTAGTGTGGCTGTGGTAGTGCTATGACTCCAACAAGATTGTAGGTGTCCTGATCCCATTGTGCGCCACTATGGTCTCTTAACCTGGACACTTGGATCCATATGGCTCTACACTTTCCGTGGTGGTTGTAGACCTGGGTCAAGGTGACCTCTTGGCCAAAGAACTTAAACACCTGCTTCATAAAAAAATCAAGTGCACCTCTTTAAAGCCCTTGCCAGTCCTCATCCCACCAGATATGAGCTCACACATCTTGGTAAGCACAAAGTTGGACATAAATGGTAGCCATTTCATTGTGTTCCTCCTACCAAACATCTTTGTCTTCCCGGCCTTGAGGACTGCCTTATGTGTAGCAGTAACATTAGGCATTGCCAGCACAAAATGTTGGATGCATAGAATGCCACTCAAAGATATATGAATCTGAAGGCATGTGCTCATTGGTCGGAGGCTAGGAGTCCTCGACATAGGACTCAAAGAAGTTCTGGGACAAGACAATGGTCTGGAAATAGTCTTGGGTGCTCATGTCCTACAAGCATTATCGTCAAGACTGGTGAAACACACTACACCTGAAGAGTAAGAAAATCAAATACATGTGGACAATAAGTATAGTACACATGGGTCATGAAGTTCAACACCCCTACGACTGATCTTCAAGCTCAAAGCATACCATAGAGTTCAACATACTAGCACGCCTACATATCAAGTATACTTTCAAACTAGCATACTAAACATACTCTGGTGCGGAAGCTAGTACCATATCTTCCATGGTATCATTGGGACCAACATGGGAAACAGCGTGAGCCTCATGAAAGCCTTCAAGAAAAACCTAGCAATACTATCAATCCATCACCACTATATGCCACAACATCACATGCTCACACATCGACATTCTACAATGCTACCACATGCTCAGAGATCTACTCCTACCACATGCTCACATATCTAAGATTTATCGACTAGGGAGAAGGCACTGATTGAACTTACATCCATCGGTGAAGCCGGGTGAAAGTGTAGAACATATCGTAGAAGAGAAGGAAGACAAATTTCCACCTCCATCTACCATCATCCATAGAAGACGCACTGCTTACCTTCTCATCGGTGAAGAATCCGTGTGGGATAGATAGCCTGAGGGGGGTCGTCAGTGAGCCAAAGGTGTCTAAATAGCGAGACCAATTCAGTGAGGTGGCCCAGTTTGTCCAGCCGCTTTCCAAGGGCATGCGTGAGCTTGCCCATCTTCCTGTTCGCATGAGCTTCACGCCACATTCCCATCCCCTGCATGTCGCGAGCCTCGCTGAGAGGAAACAACCGTCTAGACTGTTCCTAGAGGGCCTGGCTTAAAGGCGCTTTAAACATCATGCGGGCCAAGATTTCACCAGACTACCAAACGGTATATCTCTTGGACTATTTTTGCATCGCTCTACCGGTTGGGCATGCTGCAGGCTACCAAAGCATCATTAAGGCATCTTCAATGTTGATCCCCAAAACGAACACAGTATCCGTCCATGGACTGGCCTGGACTATCACGCATACATGGATGCGGGAGCCGGTCATCCAACCGCATCCCCTAAACATTGGTATACATCCTGCCAATTTTAAATTCAAATGCATAGGGTCCGATCACATAGCACACGATCACAACCAAAGAGAGGTTGTTGTTCATAGTTTTTACATGCCCAATCACAAAAGTATCTCAGTCTGGCAGTCCATGCAAAAATGGATCTTTTATCCTTCCGGACCGGCTATCGGAGCTTATGATCACTCTATCGCTTCCTCCTCCTCGCCACCCGCTTCCTTCTCGGCGACCTCCTTCACCGTAGTTTCTAGCTGCTTGATGTCTACTACACAACCTTCTTCTTGTAGACTCGTGTTGGGCCTCCAAGCGCAGAGTTTTGTAGGACAGTAGAAAATTTCCCTCAAGTGGATGACCTAAGGTTTATCAATCCGTGGGAGGCATAGGATGAAGATGGTCTCTCTCAGACAACCCACCAAATAACAAAGAGTCTATTGTGTCCCCAACACACCCAATACAATGGTAAATTGTATATGTGCACTAGTTCGATGAAGAGATGGTGATACAAGTGTAATATGGATAGTAGATATAGGTTTTTGTAATCCGAAAATATAAAACAACAAGGTAGTAAGTGGTAAAAGTGAGCAAAACGGTATTGCAATGCTTGAAAACAAGGTCTAGGGTTCATACTTTCACTAGTGCAAGTTTTCTCAACGATGATAACATAATTAGATCATATGGCAATCCCTCAACTGTGACAAATGACACTCCAAAGTTCCTATCGCGGAGAACATAAGATGAAATTGCTTGTAGGGTACGAAACCATGTCAAAGTTATTCTTTCCGATCAATCCACTGAGCTATTCCTATAAGTGTCACAAACAGCCCTAGAGTTTGTAATAAAATAACACAATATGACACACATCAATCAACCCTAATGTCACCTAGATACTCCAATGTCATGTTACGTCTCCAACGTATCTATAATTTTTTATTGTTCCATGCTATTATATTATCTGTTTTGGATGTTTAATGGGCTTTATTATACCTTTTTATATTATTTTTGGGACTAACCTATTAACCGAAAGCCCAGTGCAAATTGTTTTTTTGCCTATTTCAGTGTTTCGCAGAAAAGGAATATCAAACGGAATCCAAACGGAATGAAACCTTCGCGAGGATCATTTTTGGAACAAACGTGATCCAGGAGACTTGGAGTGGACATCAAGGAAGCAGCGAGGAAGCCACGAGGCAGGAGGGCGCGCCCCCACCCTCGTGGGCCCCTCGTAGCTCCATCGACCTACTTCTTTCGCCTATATATACTCTTACACCTGAAACCTTAGGGGAGAGCCACGAAACACCTTTTCCACCGCCGCAACCTTCTTTATTGGTGAGATCCCATCTTGGGGCCTTTTCCGGCGATCTGCCGGAGGGGGATTTGATCACGGAGGGCTTATACATCAATGATAACCCACAAGTATAGGGGGTCGCAACAGTTTTTGAGGGTAGAGTATTCAACACAAATTTATTGATTCGACACAAGGGGAGCCAAAGAATATTCTCAAGTATTAGCAGCTGAGTTGTCAATTCAACCACACCTGGAAAACTTAATATCTGCAGCAAAGTATTTAGTAGAAAAGTAGTATGATAGTAGCGGTAACGGTGAAAAAAGTAATAGTATTGGTTTTGTAGTGATTGTAACAGTGGCAATGGAAAAGTAACTAAGCAAAGATCAATATGTGAAAAGCTCGTAGGCAATGGATCAGTGATGGATAATTATGTTGGATGCGATTCCTCATGCAATAGTTATAACATAGGGTGACACAGAACTAGCTCCAGTTCATCAATGTAATGTAGGCATGTATTCCGAATATAGTCATACGTGCTTATGGAAAAGAACTTGCATGACATATTTTGTCCTACCCTCTCGTGGCAGCGAGGTCCTATTGGAAACTAAGGGATATTAAGGCCTCCTTTTAATAGAGTACCGGACCAAAGCATTAACACTTAGTGAATACATGAACTCCTCAAACTACGGTCATCACCGGTAAGTATCCCGATTATTGTCACTTCGGGGTTAACGGATCATAACACATAATAGGTGACTATAGACTTGCAAGATAGGATCAAGAACTCACATATATTCATGTAAACATAATAGGTTCAGATCTGAAATCATAGCACTCGGGCCCTAGTGACAAGCATTAAGCATAGCAAATTCATAGCAACATCAATCTCGGAGCATAATGGATACAAGGGATCAAACCGTAACAAAACTAACTCGATTACATGATAAATCTCATCCAACCCATCACCGTCCAGCAAGCCTACGATGGAATTACTCACGCACGGCGGTGAGCATCATGAAATTGGTGATCAAGGAAGGTTGATGATGACGATGGCGATGGATTCCCCTCTCCTGAGCCCCGAACAGACTCCAGATAAACCCTCCCGAGAGAGATTAAGGCTTGGCGGCGGCTCCGTATCGTAAAACACGATGAATCCTTCTCTCTGATTTTTTCTCCCCGAACGTGAATAGATAGAGTTGGAGTTGAGGTCGGTGGAGCATCAGGGGGCCCACGAGGCAGGGGGCGCGCCCCCACCCTCGTGGACAGGGTGTGGCCCCCCTGACGTTGATTCTTTCGCCGGTATTTTTTATATATTCCAAAAATATTCTCTGTTGATTTTCAGGTCATTCCTAGAACCTTTATTTCTGCACAAAAATAACACCATGGCAATTCTGCTGAAAACAACGTCAGTCCGGGTTAGTTCCATTCGAATCATGCAAGTTAGAGTCCAAAACAAGGGTAAAAGTGTTTGGAAAAGTAGATATGATGGAGACGTATCAACTCCCCCAAGCTTAAACCTTTGCTTGTACTCAAGCAATTCAATTGACAAACTGAAAGTGATAAAGAAAAACTTTTACAAACTCTGTTTGCTCTTGTTGTTGTAAATATGTAAAGCCAACATTCAAGTTTTCAACAAAGATTATGAACTAACCATATTCACAATAGCATTTAGGTCTCATGTTTACTCATATCAATGGCATAATCAACTAGTGAGCAATAATAATAAATCTCGGATGACAACACTTTCTCAAAACAATCATAATATGATATAACAAGATGGTATCTCGCTAGCCCTTTCTGAGACCGGAAAACATAAATGCAGAGCACCCCTGAAGATGAAGGGCTGACTGTAAATTGTAATTCATGGTAAAAGAGATCCAGTCACAGTCATACTCAATGTATACTAATAATAATACATGCAAATGACAACGGTGCTCTCCAACTGGTGCTTTTTAATAAGAGGATGATGACTCGAACCAACATAAAAGTAAATAGATAGGCCCTTCGCAGAGGGAAGCAGGAATTTATAGAGGTGCGAGAGCTCGATTTTTGAAATAGAGATGAATAATATTTTGAGTTGTGTACTTTCATTGTCAACATAACAACCAAGAGATCTCGATATCTTCCATGTTACACACATTATAGGCGGTTCCCAAGATGAATGGTAAAGTTTATACTCCCCCTAACAACAACAAACATCAATCCATGGCTTGTCCGAAACAACGGGTGCCTCCAACTAATAATAATACCGGGGGAGTTTTGTTTGCAATTATTTTGATTTGATTTGAGCATGGGACTGGGCATCCCAGTTACCAGCCATTTTCTCGTGAATGAGGAGCGGAGTCCACTCCTCTTGAGAATAACCCACCTAGCATGGAAGATATAGACAACCCTAGTTGATACATGAGCTATTCGAGCATACAAAACATAATTTAATTTGAAGATTTAGAGTTTGGCACATACAAATTTACTTGGAACGGCAGGTAGATACCGCATATAGAAAGGTATGGTGGACTCATATGGAATAACTTTGGGGTTTATGGAGTTGGATGCACAAGCAGTATTCCCGCTTAGTACAATTGAAGGCTAGAAAGAGACTGGGAAGCGACCAGCTAGAGAACAACAACAGTCATGAACATGCATTAAAATTAATCAACACTGAATGCAAGCATGAGTAGGATATAATTCACCATGAACATAAATATCGTGGAGGCTATGTTGATTTTGTTTCAACTACATGCATGAACATGTGCCAAGTCAAGCCACTCGAATTGTTCAAAGGAGGATACCACCCTATCATACCACATCACAACCATTTTAATAGCATGTTGGCACGCAAGGTAAACCATTATAAACTCCTAGCTACTTAAGCATGGCATGAGCAACTATAATCTCTAATTGTCATTGCAAACATGTTTCATTCATAATAAGTTGAATCAAGAATGATGAACTAATCATATTTACAAAAACAAGAGAGGTCGAGTTCATACCAACTTTTTTCATCTCAATTAGTTCATCATATATCGTCATTATCGCCTTTCACTTGCACAACCGAATAGTGTGGATAATAATAATAGTGCATGTGCATTGGACTAAGCTGGAATCTGCAAGCATTCAATTCAAGGGAGAAGACAAGGTAATATAGGTTCTTTGTTAGATCAACAGTAATGCATATGAGAGCCACTCAACATTTTCATTATGGTCTTCTCCTCTCGACCCCTAAAGAAAAGAAATAAAACTATTTACACGGGAAAGCTCCCAACAAACAAAAGAAGAATGAGAAATCTTTTGGGATTTTCTTTTAATTATTACTACTACAGGCATGTAAAGTAAACTAGCTAAAAGCTACAACTAATTTTTTTGGTTTTTATTAAGGTTTTTCAAACACACAAGAAGAATACTAGAAAAGAAAATAAACTAGCATGGATGATACAATGAAAAAGTATGAGCACCGACAACTGGCATGAGTGTGTGAACATGAATGTAATGTCGGTGAGAAATATGTACTCCCCCAAGCTTAGGCTTTTGGCCTAAGTTGGTCTATGGCCATGGCTCAAAGCGACCCTCTCCAGTGTGCAGAGGAGTGTCATCTGGGTGCCACTGGTTGGCGATATCCTCTGGATTCTAGTGATAAATAGACTGTCGATAAGGGTCAAGTGGTGGTTCTGGCTCAGGCTCGGGAGCTGGTGTCAGGCTCCAGTATGCATAAACGGCCTCCGGCAAGATGAGGTACGTGCCTGAAAATATGTCAAACAAAGAGGGCGCAGGCAAGGTAATAAACTCAAAGTATTTTTTTATTAAATATCAATCTATATTTGAGCATCTTCTTCTTATCCTTAACAATAAAATCATGTGCTACCATACTCTTATAATCTAGAAAAATAGGAGGCATCAACTTTTCCTCTTTCTCGTAATGCCTAATAGGTACGTTAAAGTGTGCAACAAGGCGCGAGGCAAAGATGCCTCCAAAGATGGGACCCTTTGTATGGTTCAGATTTAACCGTTTAGCAACAATAGCGCCTAAACTGAAAGTAGCATCACGAAACAAGGCATGGCGCAAAATAACAATATCAGGGGCACTATGGTTTCCACTGTTCCCACGACCAATCAAGCATCTACTAGCAAATATTGCAAAGTAACGTAGAACATGAAAATGTATGCTAGTAATTCTTGCCTCGGAAACTTTCCTCATTTCCCCTAAAACAATCATATCAACGAACCCCTCCACATCATTACGATGTGGTTCCTCTATGCTGCCCTCAAAGGGCAACTTGCAAACCTCACAAAAGTCATAAAGTGACATCTCCTTATACTCATCATACAAATAAAAATCCACAGAAGGTGGAGACCTCCTAGCATGGAAATGAAAATTTTGCACAAAAATATTAGTGAGTAGGAGATACTGTTCGAGCTGGTCGTGGAGGAAGTCGGTGAGGCCTGCATTCTCATCCAAATAATAAAAATCTTCATAAATCCCGGCTTCTCTCAAGAACTCATCACAAGGCCATTCACACGGCCGGACTTCCGCAATGCGAGGGAGATTATATTTGGGCTTATTATTTTCTTCACTTTGCTTATCCTTCATGCTTCGGCTCGAAGAGCCCCTCAAAAATCTCTTTATCATTTTCTGAAAATTTTAGTAACTTCAAATAAAAGTGAACCAGACTCAACAAGATTGATAGAAACTACTCCCACAAGTGCCTAGAGGCCATATCATGCATCAAAACTACTTTTGATCACATAAATTTGACATGCAAGATCAAGAACAGGGTCACCTAAGCAGCAAAAAATTGCAATAAATAAAGCACTAGAACAAAAACTAATTGGACCATTGGAGGAGTCACATACATAAGAACAATCCCCCAAAGCAGTTTTGTGAATGGAGCTTTGAGCAAGGAGATCGAAAATGGCAGCAAGATGAGCTAGAACTCGGGTTTGAGCTGGTGGATGATTTTTTCTGGAGGAAGACAAAGTGTGTGGGTGCAAGAATAAGTGGAGGGGGCCCACATGGGGTCCACGAGGCAGGGGCGCGCCCTCCACCCTTGTGGGCACATGGTGGGTCCCCCTGGTGTTCTCAGTGCCAATAATTCTTAAATATTCTAGAAAAAAATCATATTTCATTTTTAGGACATTTGGAGAACTTTTATTTTCGGGGTATTTTTTTATTGCAAGGATAATTCAGAAAACAGATAGAAAATACTATTTTTGCTTTATTAAATCTAAATAACAGAAAGTAAAAAGAGGGTACAGAAAGTTGTGCTTTCTAACTTCATCCATCTCATGCTCATCAAAAGGAATCCATTAACAAGGTTGATAAAGTCTTGTTAACAAACTCTTTTAGAATAACATGAAACCGGAGAATTTTTGAATAGCACTAGGTTACCTCAACGGGGGTATGCACATCCCCAACAATAAGAATATCATATTTCTTCTTGACAGTAGGAAGAGGAAATTCAAAACCTCCAATAGTAATCGTTGAAGTTTTTCCAATAGAATTAATACTATGGACTTGAGGTTGTTTCCTTGGAAAGTGTACCGTATGCTCATTACCATTAACATGAAAAGTGACATTGCCTTTGTTGAAATCAATAACAGCTCCTGCAGTATTCAAAAAGGGTCTACCAAGGATAATAGACATACTATTGTCCTCGGGAATATCAAGAATAACAAAGTCCGTTAAAATAGTAACATTTGCAACCACAACAGGCACATCCTCACAAATACCGACAAGTATAGCAGTTGATTTGTCAGCCATTTGCAAAGATATTTCAGTAGGTGTCAACTTATTCAATTCAAGTCTACGGTATAAAGAGAGAGGCATAACACTAACACCGGCTCCGAGATCACATAAAGCAGTTTGAACATAGTTTCTCTTAATGGAGCATGGTATAGTTGGTACTCCCGGATCTCCTAGTTTCTTTGGTATTCCACCTTTAAAAGTATAATTAGCAAGCATGGTGGAAATTTCAGCTTTTGGTATCTTTCTTTTATTTGTAACAATATCTTTCATGTACTTAGCATAAGGATTCATTTTAAGCATATCAGTCAAAGGCATACGCAAAAAGATAGGTCTAATCATTTCAGCAAAGCGCTCAAAATCCTCGTCACCCTTTTTCTTGGATGATTTAGGAGGAAAGAGCATGGGTTTCTGAACCCATGGTTCTCTTTCTTTACCGTGCTTCCTAGCAACGAAGTCTCTCTTATCATAACGTTGATTCTTTGATTGTGGGTTATCAAGATCAACAACAGGTTCAATCTCCACATCATTGTCATTTCTAGGTTGAGCATCAACATGAACGTCATCATTAACATTATCACTAGGTTCATGTTCATTACCAGATTGTGTTTTAGCATCAGAAATAGAAATATCATTGGGATTCTCAGGTGTATCAACAACAGGTTCACTAGAAGCTTGCGAAGTCCTATGATTTTTCTTTTTCTTCTTCTTAGAAGAACTAGGTGCATCAACATTAGTTCTCTGAGAATCTTGCTCAATTCTCTTAGGGTGGACCTCAGGATACAAAGGTTCCTGAGTCATTTTACCCACTCTAGTCACAACTCTAACAGCATTATCATTTTTCTTATTATTTAATTCATTGAGCAAATCATTCTGAGCCTTAAGTACTTGTTCTACTTGAGTGGTAACCATAGAAGCATGTTTACTAATAAGTTTAAGTTCACCTTTAACTCTAGACATATAATCACTCAAGTGTTCAAGCATATCAGCATTGCGTTTCAATTGTCTACCAACATAAGCATTGAAGTTTTCTTGTTTAACAATAAAATTGTCAAACTCATCTAAGCATTGGCTAACAGACTTATAACGAGGGATATCACCTTCATAAAATCTATAGAGAGAATTTACCTTTACTACCTGTGTCGGGTTATCAAGACCATGTATTTATTTAATGGGTGGTAAATTCTTAACATCTTCAGCTTTAATACCTTTTTATTTCATAGATTTCTTTGCCTCTTGCATATCTTCAGGACTGAGAAATAGAATACCCCTTTTCTTCGGAGTTGGCTTAGGAGTTGGTTCAGGAAGTGTCCAATCATTTTCATTACTCAACATATTATTCAATAGCAATTCATCTTGATCAACAGTTCTTTCCCTGAAAATACAACCAACACAACTATCCAAATGGTCTCTGGAGGCATCGGTTAGTCCATTATAAAAGCTATCAAGTATTTCATTTTTCTTGAGAGGATCAGGCAAAGCATTAGGTAATTGGAGAAGCCTCCCCCAAGCTTGTGGGAGACTCTCTTCTTCAATTTGCACAAAATTATATATTTCCCTTAAGGTAGCTTGTTTCTTATGAGCAGGGAAATATTTAGTAGAGAAGTAATAAATCATATCCTGGGGACTACGCACACAACCAGGGTCAAGAGAATTAAACCATGTTTTAGCATCACCCTTTAATGAGAACGGAAACAACTTAGGGATAAAGTAATAGCGAGTTTTCTCATCATTAGTGAATATGGTGGCTATATCATTTAATTTAGTAAGATGTGCCACAACAGTTTCAGATTCATAGCCATAGAAAGGATCAGATTCAACCAAAGTAATTAACTCAGGATCGACAAAGAAATCATAATCCTTATCGGAAATACAGATAGGTGAATGTTGGTGGGAAACGACACCTATGGGATCACAAGAATCCCTACTGCGGTTGCGGGGTGCGGGGTTGAGAGAAGAGCATGTCTAACAGAGAGCACGCGGTTCGTTTACCCAGGTTCCTGCCGCGAGGATGCGTAAAACCCTAGTCCTGCTTTGGTGGATGTATTCTGAGTTCTTGAACTAGCTACGGGGTGCAACGAGCTCCAAAAAGCCGAATCCCTCTCCTCGTCGCCTTGGGCCTCCTTTTATAGAAAAAGGGTTGCCACAGTGGCACACAGGAGGTGGAAAGGCAACAATGTTGCGAGGTTATCCTGGTATTACAGGACAAAGCGCATTAAATGCAAGGCTTAGGTGTCCCTCCACTTTATCAGGGACGGGGGCGAGGCCCGTCCCGTCCGTCGCCGCTCCTCCAAGATTCGACACGCGCCCTGGCCAGCGATGCATGCAGTGCCATGTAGGTAGGCAGGCAGCTGAGGTGGCGCGGTGGTGGAGCCTCCACGAAGGGCTGCATGTCGTCACGCAGGTGCCTGCCCAGCTGGTGCGGGCCTGACGGTGGCCCTGCTGATGCGCTTGGCGAGGGCCTTGCCGGGCGGCCCGGCAAGGGTCTTGCCATGG
This sequence comes from Triticum urartu, assembly GCF_003073215.2. Taxonomy (NCBI): domain Eukaryota; kingdom Viridiplantae; phylum Streptophyta; class Magnoliopsida; order Poales; family Poaceae; genus Triticum; species Triticum urartu. The sequence goes on from NC_053028.1 coordinate 229,685,801, forward strand.
CGCACAGGCGTCCCCGGCAAGGATCTTGCCGGGGGTCTTGTGGGTTTCTTCGGTGAGGATGGCTGCCTTCCTATCGTTATTTGATCTTGACTATTCTTTGTCTTCACGAAGATCTACATGCCACCATAGAGGTGCCTCCTGAGCCCTGTCCAATGCATTTGTCGAGTGTTGGTGGGCCCAAGGGTGGCTCGCTCGGCTGGCATGGGTGAGCTGCCCCGGCCAGGGTCCCTGCCGGGGAAACCTGCTTTGCCCATATGATCTTTGTGGCCTTGGTCCTTGTCGTTGCTTTGCTTCGTCTTGGGCTTCGGTCTTACCTTGGCTTACCTCCCTTGCTCTGCTTGGTGTGGTCACGGGCGCGGCTCTGACTGCCCGTGCACAGGAAAAGGGGTACAAAAATGTGCCCCTAGTTTTGTACACCGATAGTGAAGTAGCAAAAGCAGGGTCATATTTCATTCTAGCATTCAAAGACTTTTTTCAGCTTAGCTAATAATTTCTTAAGATCATATCTATCACTGCAAGCTAAAAAGTCTCTAGCAGTTTCTTCATCCATAACATAACCCTCAGGCACAACAGGCAATTCATATCTGGGGGGAGAATCTTCATCATCACTTTCATCAATATTATCAGTTTCAATAATTTCATTCTCTCTAATCCTAGCAAGTTGTTCATCAAGAAATTCACCTAGTGGCACAGTATTATCAAGCATAGAAGTAGTTTCATCATAAGTATCATGCAAAGCAGAAGTGGCATCATCAATAACATGCGACATATCAGAATGAATAGCAGGAGTAGGTGTCGCAAGTTTACTCAAAACAGAAGGTGAATCAAGTGCAGAGCTAGATGGCAGTTCCTTACCTCCCCTCGTAGTTGAGGGAAAATCTTGGTTCTTTTATCTTTCAAGTTCTTCATAGTGATCAGCAGATATAAAACCCAAGTGAATCAAAGAATAGAGCTATGCTCCTCGGCAACGGCGCCAGAAAATAGTCTTGATAACCCACAAGTATAGGGGATCGCAACAGTTTTCGAGGATAGAGTATTCAACCCAAATTTATTGATTCGACACAAGGGGAGCCAAAGAATATTCTCAAGTATTAGCAGTTGAGTTGTCAATTCAACCACACCTGGAAAACTTAATGTGTGCAACAAAGTATTTAGTAGCAAAGTAGTATGATAGTAGCGGTAACGGTGACAAAAGTAATAGTATTGGTTTTGTAGTGATTGTAACAATGGCAACGGAAAAGTAACTAAGCAAAGATCAATATGTGAAAAGCTCGTAGGCAATGGATCAGTGATGGATAATTATGTCGGATGTGATTCCTCATGCAACAGTGATAACATAGGGTGACACAGAACTAGCTCCAGTTCATCAATGTAATGTAGGCATGTATTCCGTATATAGTCATACGTGCTTATGGAAAAGATCTTGCATGACATCTTTTGTCCTACTCTCCCGTGGCAGCGGGGTCCTATTGGAAACTAAGGGATATTAATGCCTCCTTTTAATAGAGCACTGGACCAAAGCATTAACACTTAGTGAATACATGAACTCCTCAAACTACGGTCATCATCGGTAAGTATCCTGATTATTGTCACTTCGGGGTTAACGGATCATAACACATAATAGGTGACTATAGACTTGCAAGATATGATCAAGAACTCACATATATTCATGAAAACATAATAGGTTCAGATCTGAAATCATGGCACTCAGGCCCTAGTGACAAGCATTAAGCATAGCAAAGTCATAGCAACATCAATCTCAGAACATAATGGATACTAGGGATTTATACGTCTCCAACGTATCTATAATTTTTGATTGTTCCATGCTATTATATTATCTATTTTGGATGTTTAATGGGCTTTAATATACCTTTTTATATTATTTTTGGGACTAACCTACTAACCAAAGGCCCAGTGCAAATTGCTGTTTTTTGCCCATTTCAGTGTTTCGCAGAAAAGGAATATGAAACGGAATCCAAACAGAATGAAACCTTCAGGAGAGTTATTTTTGGAACAAACATGATCCAGGAGACTTGGAGTGGACGTCAAGGAAGAAGCGAGGAGGCCATGAGGCAGGACGGCGCGCCTAGGGGGGCAGACGCACCCCCCACCCTCGTGGGCCCCTAGCAGCTCCACCGACGTACTTCTTCCTCCTATATATACCCATATACCCTGAAAACATCCAGGAGCACCACGAAACCCTATTTCCACCGCCGCAACCTTCTGTACCCGTGAGATCCCATCTTGGGGCCTTTTCCGGCACTCCGCCGGAGGGGGAATCGATCATGGAGGGCTTCTACATCAACACCATAGCCTCTCTGATGATGTGTGAGTAGTTTACCATAGACCTTCGGGTCCATAGTTATTAGCTAGATGTCTTCTTCTCTCTCTTTGGATCTCAATACAAAGTTCTCCTCGATTCTCTTGGAGATCTATTCGATATAATTCTTTTTGCGGTGTGTTTGTCGAGATCCGATGAATTGTGGGTTTATGATCAAGATTATCTATGAACAATATTTGATTCTTCTCTGAATTCTTTTATGCATGACTTAATATCTTTGCAAGTCTCATCGAATTATCAGTTTGGTTTGTCCTACTAGATTGATCTTTCTTGTAATGGGAGAAGTGCTTAGCTTTGGGTTCAATCTTGCGGTGTCCTTTCCCAGTGACAGCAGGGGCAGCAAGGCACGTATTGTATTATTGCCATCGAGGATAAAAAGATGGGGTTTATATCATATTGCTTGAGTTTATCCCTCTACATCATGCCATCTTGCCTAATGCGTTAGTCTGTTCTTATGAACTTAATACTCTAGATGCATGCTGGATAGCGGTCGATGTGTGGAGTAATAGTAGTAGATGCAGAATCGTTTCATTATACTTGTCGCGGACGTGATGCCTATATACATGATCATGCCTAGATATTCTCATAATTATTCACTTTTCTATCAATTGCTCGACAGTAATTTGTTCACACACCGTAGAATTTGCTATCTTGAGAGAAGCCACTAGTGAAACCTATGGCCCCCGGGTCTATTCTTGTAGCGACCCGACCTCAGATGGTCAAGTCTCTGTGCTTCAGTGTCATCCCTGGATCGGTAATGCTGACACACACAGTACTCGAAGGATTTATAACAGAGTAGCAATCACACACTATTACATCGAATGTCTCCAAAGAGAACTTATTACAACAATATGGCTTAAGGCCAACTAATGCGATAACAGCGGAAGGCTTGGAAGATAAAGTGAGTCCATCAACTCCAACGGCATAGCTGAGCTGCACTGCAACGACCTAACGAACCTTATTCCTCGTCTGAAAAGTCTGCAACATAATACGTTGCAGCCCGAAAACGGGTCAGCACATGGAATATGCTGGCAAAGTAACACAGTAGAGCAGGAACAAAATAATGCTATCACTATATGCATATATGGCTGGTGGAAAGCTCTATGGTTATAGTTTTTGCGAAAAGCCAATTTTTCCCTACAACAAAGGAATAGATTTTAATTTAACTATCATGGTGGTTGAAACATCATTGAGAAGGTAACCCCAACTCAATCCCAATTAAAGTGATTAACAACCCAACAGTATTAATTAAACATGGTGAGATACATGTGATAACCCAAGTACTAGATACTCAAGAATTGTCCATAACCGGGGACACGGCTAACCATGATTAGATTGTACACTCTGCAGAGGTTTGCGCACTTTTCCCCACAAGACTCGATCGCCTCCGTTGGATTTCTCGCACTACATGGTGTTTGAGAAACGGATGACCGAGACACAGTCTTTCAGAAACGTTAACTCTCTACTCCGGGTAGACCATACCAAACCTACAAAACCCACTACCTGCTGATCTACCTCTTCAAGAGCTTCACGTAACTTACTCCACTATGCTAGAGCCCATAATAGCTTGTGGCTGCACACGGAAGTTTCTAGCATGAATCATCTTAGTTCCCTTTGAGCCTGGGTGGCGGTCCATAGGAATATCACACGGGTACCCCGGGATTTCCAAAAAAATACAGACAACACTGGGTTCCCCAGGTGCCTCAATCCACCCAGTTGTTTGATTAAGTTGCCACCTTAAGTTGAACCATTAATTAACAATCTCACATCTGTGATGAATTTCACTCAAACCCAAACCACGTCTACGAGCATAGCATAACAATATAAGCAATATGTAGAAGTAACTCCCAAGGGTTTGAATATAACTGGGCAATAGGTTCTACCTCAGCAACTACTTCCCAACCCACAAGTTAATGACATCCTAATCATGCAATGTTTGAGGATTGGAACTAATGCATAAAACTGGGTAATAATGGGATATGATCAAAGTGTTACTTGCCTTGCTGACGTTCCGCGAATCCTAGAGACTCGTAGTAACATGCTTCGCACTCCGGGAATTCTACCGCAAGCAAACAATAACATACATAAGTAACAAGCAACGATGCACAAGCAAAACTCAAATAAGAGAGGTTGACCAGAAAGTTCAACTTAAGAACTCCGGTACGCAAAAAGAATCAAAACAAATGAAGCAATGAAAGTCAAACGGCGAAAGAAAACCACTTCGTTTACTAATCTGAACTTAGGTCAAATTTTACAGTAGCAAAAACTTGTTTGAGTTGATTAACCGGAAAGAGGGTTTCGAGATGAAACTCCAGGCGCTTGAATCGCCTGATTCCGATAAACGAGCGAAAAGATAAACAGAAATTAAGATCGGATCAGAAATCGCAATCAGAAAAATCGCGGAATAAATCTGAGAAAAAGAAAAACAACGAACAGATTAACGAACGAACGTTCGTTATCTGGATCTAAACGAAGAATGCGTTCGTTAAAATGAATGAATAAGCGAACGCTTGCTAAATAAATAAACTGGAGAAAAACCGATCTATTTAAAAAAAAATGAAAACTAGGGTTTTGAAAAAAAACGAACGATTTTTTAAGAAAAACCGTCGGTTGGATCCGGCGGCTACCTCCGGCGAGGGCTTGGGCGGCGGCGGTGGGGTTCGGCGGCGGCGGCTGCGGCGGCGACGCGGACGGCGGGCGGCTGCGGCGGTGAGCGTGGGCGGCGGCAGCTGCGCGAGGCGGCGGCGGCGGCTAGCGCGGCGCGGGCGGCGGGGCTAGGCGGCGGTGGTGGTGGTGTTGGGGCTCGGGCGGCGCGTATATAAAGGGGCGGGGTGGGGCGGCTTGGCGGAGGGGGCAAGGCGGCAGCGACGGAGTCCGGCTCGGACTCATCGTCCGAGTCGGCGGCGGCGGCGGCTGGGCCGGCCTGGCTCGGCTGGGCCCTAGGCCCAGTCGGGCGCGGGATTTTTTTTAATACCGCTGACAGAAGGAAAATCCTAGAAAAAAAATCTAAAATGCCAAAACAAATTTTCACCGCCTAAATAAAATATTTAGGACGAGTTGAACATTTTCTTGGCCCTAAAATGCAATTTTGAGAACGTGCAATTTTTCTAATGCAAATAAAATCCGAATAAAACCAAATAAAATCCAATAAATGATTTTAATATTTTACCTCCAATATTTCAATTATTTTGAAGAAGTCATATTATCTCCACTCATTTGATTTAATATGAAATATTTTTCGGAGAGAAAAATTACTAAAATCAAAATCCTCGTTTCATTATTTGGAAAAAAACATCAAATATGAAAACCGGAAAATCCCCAACGCTCTCCGTGGGTCCTTGGGTTGCTTAGGATTTTGAGGATTGCAGAACGGAAATGCAATAAATCATGATATGCATGGATGATCTATGTATAACATTCCAAATTGAAAATTTGGGATGTTACAAACCTACCCCCCTTAAGATGAATCTCGCCCTCGAGATTCGGGTTGGCTAGAAAATAGGTATGGGTCGTCCTTGCGGAGATCATCCTCTCGTTCCCAGGTGGCTTCATCCTCGGTATGGTGGCTCCATTGAACTTTGCAAAACTTGATAACCTTACTGCGGGTGACTCTGCTGGCAAACTCAAGAATCTTAACTGGTTTCTCCTCGTAAGTCAAATCACTGTCCAACTGAATCGCCTCCAAGGGTACGGTATCTCTTAATGGTATATCAGCCATCTCAGCATGACACTTCTTCAGCTATGAAACGTGGAACACATCGTGGACTCCTGACAATCCCTCAGGTAACTCCAACTTGTAGGCAACTTCTCCCATCCGTTCCAAAATGCGATACGGTCCTACAAATCTCGGGGCTAACTTTCCTTTAACTCCAAAACGCTTCACTCCTCGCAAGGGCGATACTCGCAGATATGCTCTGTCTCCAATTTCGTAGGTTACCTCCTTACGTTTTGAGTCTGCATAACTCTTCTGCCTGCACTGAGCAATCTTCAGTCGGTCTCGGATCAATTTTACCTTCTCCTCAGATTCTTTAATCAAGTCTGGTCCAAACAACTATCGGTCTCCTACCTCATCCCACATCAACGGTGTTCTGCACTTGCGTCCATACAGGGCTTCAAACGGTGCCATCTTCAAACTGGCTTGGTAGCTATTGTTGTATGAGAACTCTGCATACGGCAAATTGTCATCCCAACTAGATCCATAATCTAGCGCACAGGCTCTCAACATGTCCTCCAAAATTTGATTGACTCTCTCAGTCTGTCCATCTGTCTGCGGGTGAAACGCTGTAATGAACTCCAATCTCGTTCCCAAAGTCTGGTGTAACTGATGCCAAAACTTTGAAGTAAACTGTGTTCCTCGATCCGATACGATGGTCCTCGGAACTCCATGCAGACATACGATCCTGGATATATAGATCTTGGCCAACTTTGCACTTGTATAGGTGGTTTTCACTGGGATGAAGTGAGCTACTTTGGTCAAACGATCAACTACTACCCATATGGAATCATATCCTGCTTTAGTCCTGGGTAATCCGGTGATAAAGTCCATGCCAAGTTTATCCCACTTCCATTCGAGTATCGGCATAGGCTGTAACAGTCCTGCTGGCTTCTGATGTTCTGCCTTAACTCTCTGACATACATCACATACGGCTACATACTCGGCAATATCCTTCTTCATACCAGTCCACCAGAAACGTTCCTTCAAATCCAAATACATCTTGGTGTTTCCGGGGTGTATCGAGTATGGTGAGTCATGCGCCTCTTGAAGTATTAACTTTCTGATCTCCTGATTATTGGGCACGTAAATTCGGTCCTCAAACCATAGGGTATCGTGCTCATCCTCACGAAAACCTTTGGCCTTTCCTTTGCCCATCTTCTCCTTTATCTCGGCAATCTCTTTATCATCTTTCTGAGCTTCCCGAATCTTGTCCAGCAATGTCGACTGAACCTCCATTGTGGCAATGAACCTTCTAGGTACAATCTCTAACCGAAGTTCCATGATGTCCTTTGCTAATTCCTTCGGCAGTCCTTTACTTTCAAGGATATTAGCATAACTCTTCCGACTCAATGCGTCTGCTACGACATTGGCCTTTCCTGGATGATAGTGTAGCTTCATGTCATAATCCTTTATAAGCTCCAACCATCTCCTCTGCCTAAGGTTCAGCTCCTTCTGGGTGAAGATGTACTTCAAACTCTTGTGATCCGTGTACACATCACAACGGTTTCCAATAAGGTAATGTCTCCAAGTCTTCAACGCATGCACTACGGCTGCTAGCTCCAAATCATGCGTAGCATAATTCAACTCATGAGGTTTTAGTTGTCGTGAGGCATACGAAACAACTCTTCCGTCCTGCATAAGCACACATCCAAGTCCTAAGCGAGAGGCGTCGCAATACACTTGGAACTCCTTATGTATATCTGGCAGTACTAGCACTGGGGCTGTAGTCAAACGTTTCTTCAACTCCTGGAAACTTGCTTCACGATCTTCTGTCCATTTAAACTTGGTATCCTTCTTCAACAGTTCAGTCATTGGTTCTGCAATCTTGGAAAAATTCTCAATGAATCTCCGGTAGTATCCTGCGAGTCCAAGAAAACTGCGGATCTCGCTAACTGAGGTGGGTGCTGATGAAGCTATGTACCTAGGGTAGGGTCATGGACCTGTCCCAACTGCCCTACCCAAGGACATCTCTAGAACAAATCACCTTTCAATTGACTTGGAGGTGTTCCACTCGACAGACTCGAAGACACTCGACCAAGAAGCAATCACTCGACCAAGATCCAACCACTCGACGGCCAGGAGACCTAAAGGCACTCCGCACGCTAACGGTCGGTTATTAAGTAGCTTTTATGGTCATCATAGCACTTTATTAGGGGCGTTACCAGTAACGCCCGACCTTAATGTATTTAAAACCTTGCACAACTGAGGGCCGGAGGGGTCGGGCGAACTCTATATAAGCCACCCCCTCCTCAGTGTAAAGGGTTCGCACCCCTGAAATTCATACACGCATAATCCAGTCGACCGCCTCCGGGCTCCGAGACGTAGGGCTATTACTTCCTCCAAGAAGGGCCTGAACTCATAAACCTCGTGTGCTTACAACTACTCCATAGCTAAGACCTTGCCTCTCCATACCTACCCCCCTACATTACTGTCAGGCTTAGAACCACGACAGTTGGCGCCCACCATGGGGCAGGTGTTTTAGCGATTTGTTGGAGGAGTTGCGATCTTTTCCGATCCAAATCATCATGGTTTCTGGCGGCGTTTTGGTGGAGGGCCGCGAGATCCGTCTCGGCACGCTCACGTTCATCGTCGACGACTCCGCTTGGCTTCAGGAGGCTCCGCTCGACGTGGACGCACTCCCTGTCCGCGGGGCAATGCACTTTCGCGCGTGCGTCCGCGGCGTCCTCTTGCGGCAACCGTCGACCCACTACCGGTCAGCTCCTGTGTTGTCCTCCCTCCCTGTTTCCCGCCGGCGCAAGCGCTCCGGTCGGTCGAGACTTCAGCGGTGGGTGAGACACGCGGTGGCACGCCAGTCGGCCACCCCTCAAGTCGCGGCGATTGAGCCCGACAAATCCCTCTACGGCCTGTTCGACTAGCTCCGCAGAGACCGCATCCGAGTGCGACAGCAGTGATCCGGCGGCAGAGGCTCTGATGGTCGATGGACCACCCAGTCCTCCCGGTTTTCCCCGCACCGACGGAGGCGCAGGTGGAGGCGACCCGTCGCGTCCCCATGAGGAATATCTCCCCGAGCCTCTCACGTCGCTGTAGAGAGAAGAACTTCGTCGCCGGAACATGGATGCACTGCACACTCCTATCGTTGGAGAAACCCCCGAGGCTCGTGCCTTGGAGGACGCGCACCTGGCAAACTTGGTCGAGCGCACTCGACTGGAGAACCTCCAGCGAGCACTCGACGAGCGTGCGCGACAACGGGTTCCAGAATCCAGTCGACATCAGCTCTTTCCGCCCCCGCAGGTATATCGAACTCCGATTCAGAATTTAGCAGCTGCAGCCCGTATAGCAGAGTCGATTCAGCCTTCCCAGTCGGAGGCTGGCAGAGGCTTGCTGCAGATCAGAGCATTACTCCGGGCAGCAGGAGACCAGAATTCCGCTGTTTCTCAGTCGCGGAACAGGATTCATAGCAAATCCGTTGCTGCAGACACAGTCCAGTCGGCTCATAGCCCAAGATCGCCCCCGAGGCGTGAGGGACGTGGGGACCGGCGTAATCAGTACAGGAACCGTGAGCAGTATGATCACTGATTCGATTGTGACGATCGACGTCGAGTGCCCACCCCTCCCCCGAGGAGAGGGTCGTATGTGCCTCGACAGCAGGATGACAGGCGCCCTCATAGTGTTGGGCGAAGGATTCCAGTCAACCCCAGGGAACCAGGCTTTGATGCGAGATCCATTCTCTTTCAAGGTTTGGTCGACAGGAACAGAGCTCACCGAGAAGGTCACGGCGGAGATGCACCTACCAGCAGCAGAGTACATGTTTCGGGGCCAGAGTGCTTTAGTAGAGCCATCAGGGCCGCTGTGATTCCTCCCAACTTCAGGTTGGCGACTGGAGTCAGTAAGTTCACTGGTGAGTCCAAGCCCGATACTTGGCTTGAAGACTACCGAGTGGCCGTCTAGATTGGCGGTGGCAATGATGAAGTGGCCATGAAGCACCTACCTCTCATGTTGGAGGGCTCGGCCAGAGCGTGGCTGAATCAGTTAGCACCCAGTAGCATTTACACTTGGGAAGATCTCGCCCGAGTGTTTTTCACCACATTTGAAGGAACATGCAAGCGACCGGCAGGGCTGACGGAACTGCGGTCTTGCGTGCAGAAGCCGAATGAAACTTTGAGGGATTACATCCAGAGATGGATCACGTTACATCACATGGTAGAGAATGTGCCTGACCACCAAGCAGTCTGTGCCTTCAAAGAAGGCGTCAAGTACAGAGAATTGAATCTGAAATTCGATCAAACCGGAGATATGTCTCTGAATCGGATGATGGAGATTGCCACCAAGTACGCTAATGGTAAAGATGAGGATCGACTCAGGAGTGGCAAGCTCAAATCAGTCGCTCAAGAAACCGGAGGAAATTCCAATTGGAAATAGAAGCGGAAAGCCGAGCCAGCTGCTCCTGGGGAAGCCTTGGCTGTATCTCAAGGAAAGTTTAAGGGGAAACCCAAAGGACCTTGGAACCCCAAGAAAGTTAAAGACCAAGATGGAAATGATGTGTTGGATTTGCCATGTCACATCCACACCAAGAAAGATGAAGAGGGTAAGTTCATTTACCCGAAACATACCACTCGACAGTGTCGCTCTTGATCCAGCAGTTCCAGGGCAAGTAGCCCAAAGATAAGGAAAAGGAGTCGGACAAAATTGAGGACAAGGAAGACAGTGATGATGGATACCCCCAAGTCAATTCCACCCTGATGATTTTTGCTGATGTTGAAAGCAAAAGTCGACTGAAAGTTATCAACCGTGAGGTGAATATGGTTGCTCCGACAACACCCAGTTATCTGAAGTGGTCTCAGACTGCCATCACATTCGACCAGTCTGATCACCCAACGCACATTGCCACCCCTGGGAGGCAAGCTTTGGTGGTCGACCCAGTTGTTGAAGGCACTCGACTGACCAAAGTCTTGATGGATGGCGGCAGTGGTTTGAACATACTGTATGCTGAGACGCTGAAAGGGATGGGCATTCTGATGTCCAGACTCAGTACCAGTAACATGAGTTTCCATGGAGTCATTCCTGGGAAGAAGGCTGAGTCACTCGGCTAGATTGCTCTTGATGTAGTCTTCGGTGATTCCAAGAATTACCGCAAAGAAAAGTTGACGTTTGAAGTTGTAGATTTCTAGAGTGCTTATCACGCTATTTTGGGCAGGCCGGCTTATGCACGCTTCATGGCTCGACCATGTTATGTGTATCTCAAATTGAAGATGCCTGGTCCCAAAGGTGTGATCACTATTACGGGCAATCAGAAGGAAGCAGAATAGTGTTTTCAGAAAGGTTCAAAGATCGCTGATGCTCAGATGGTAGTGGTGGAGCTGCAGGAATACCAGAAGACTGCAGACCCGAGTGATTTGTTGCGAGCCAAGAAGCCCGCTACAGAATCGGCGTTTCAGTCGTCTGGCGAAACGAAGCCGGCTCACATTCACCCGACCGATCCCAGTGCTGCTCCGACTCATATCTCAACAACACTCGACTCCAAATAGGAAGAAGCGCTCATCCAGTTCCTCCGTGAGAACTGGGACATTTTTGCATGGAAGCCTTCTGACATGCCGGGTGTTCCCAGGGGACTGGCTGAGCACCGCCTATGAGTCGACTCAAAAGTAAAACCTGTCAAAGAACATCTCCGACGGTCCGCCGTCCAGAAGAGAAAGGCTATTGGTGAGGAGGTGGCTCGACTCTTAGCAGCAGAGTTCATCCGAAAGATCTACCACTCCGAGTGGCTCGCCAACATTGTCATGGTCCCCAAGAAGGACAAGTCACTTCGCATGTGCATTGACTTTAAACATATCAATCGGGCCTGCCCAAAAGATCATTTTCCTCTCCCCCGCATCGACCAGATAGTCAACTCGACTGCGGGATGTGAGCGACTGTCTTTTTTAGACGCCTATTCCGGGTACCATCAGATCCGTCTGTATGGGCCTGACGAGATCAAAACAGCTTTCATCACTCCGTTCGGGTGCTTCTGTTATGTTACCATGCCATTCGGCCTCAAGAATGCCGGAGCCACATTCATGAGGATGATTCAGAAGTGTTTGCTCACTCAAATCAGTCGGAATGTGGAAGCATACATGGATGATATTGTGGTCAAGTCACGGAAGGGTTTCGACCTGCTGACTGACCTTGCTGAAACCTTTACCAACCTCAGGAGGTATGATATTAAGCTTAATCCATCAAAGTGCACATTCGGAGTTCCTGGCGGAAAGTTACTCAGTTTCCTCATTTCCGAACGGGGAATTGACGCCAATCCGGAAAAAGTCGGTACTATACTCCGAATGAAAAGTCCTGTGTGAGTGCACGACGTCCAGAAGCTTACTGGTTGCTTGGCCGCTTTAAGTCGATTCATCTCTCGTCTCGGTGAAAAGGCATTGCCTCTTTACCGATTGATGAAGAAGTCAGACAAGTTCGAGTGGACTCCTGAAGCTGATGCAACGTTTGCAGAGCTCAAAGCTCTGCTCTCCACCCAGCCGGTGCTTGCTGCCCCAATCAGCAAAGAGCCTTTGCTGCTTTACATCGCAGCCACGGGACAAGTCGTCAGTACGGTACTTACGGTCGAGCGGAAAGAAGAAGGAAAAGCCTTCAAAGTTCAGCGCCCAGTATATTATATTTCTGAAGTTTTGACCCCGTCGAAGCAAACATATCCTCATTATCAGAAGCTTGTATATGGGATTTATATGACCACAAAGAAGGTTGCTACTACTTCTCTGATTATTCCATTACAGTCGTCAGCAACGCTCCATTGTCAGAGATCCTGCACAATAGAGATGCAACTGGTCGAGTGGCAAAATGGGCGATTGAACTCCTTCCTCTAGATATCAAGTTTGAGGCAAAGAAAGCTATCAAGTCCCAGGCAATAGCAGATTTCGTCGCCGAGTGGATTGAACAGCAACTGCCGACTCAGGTTCACTCGGAGCATTGGACCATGTTCTTCGACGGTTCCAAAATGTTGAATGGTTCCGGTGCCGTGGTAGTATTGGTCTCCCCCCGAGGAGATAAGCTCAGATATGTCCTTCAAATCCACTTTGATTCCTCCAATAACGAGGCAGAATATGAAGCACTTTTATATGGGTTGCGCATGGCCATTTCACTCGGCGTCCGTCTCCTCATGGTCTATGGCGACTCAGATTTGGTGGTTAATCAGGTGATGAAGGAGTGGGACGTCAGAAGTCCAGCCATGACTGGTTATTGCAATGCAGTGAGAAAGCTGGAGAAGAAATTCGAGGGGTTAGAACTTCATCACATACCCCGACTGAAAAATCAAGCAGCTGATGATTTGGCAAAAATAGGTTCCAAAAGAGAAGCCATTCCCAGCAATGTGTTTTTGGAACACATCCACACACCATCAGTTTAGGAGGATCCCTTCACTGAAGAGGCTCCGCAGCCAAAAAGTGCCACGGATCCGACTGAAGTTGAAGTTCTAGCTGTGGTCGACCTGATCATGGAAGTCTTGGTCATCACTCCCGACTGGACAATACCGTACATCGCGTACATCCTAAGTAAAGAAATCCCAGAGGACGAAGAAGAGGCTCAACAGATCGTCCGTCGATCCAAGGCCTTTACAGTCATAAAGGGATAGTTGTATAGAGAAAGCGCGACTGGAGTCAGTCAGAAGTGTATAACACCAGAAGAAGGTCAGATGATCCTTGATGATATCCACTCGGGGACCTGTGGTCATCATGCTTCCTCTCGGACCATTGTGGCTAAAGCATACCGAGCGGGATTCTACTGGCCAAGAGCGAATGAAATGGCGAAAGAGATAGTCGACAAATGTGAAGGATGTCAGTATTACTCCAATATGTCGCACAAGCCCGCGTCAGCCCTGAAAACCATTCCACTCGTCTGGCCCTTCGCTGTTTGGGGGCTGGACATGGTTGGACCACTGAGAACGGACAGGAGCGGCTTCACTCATGTGCTAGTAGCAGTCGACAAGTTCACCAAATGGATTGAAGCTAAGCCTATCAAGAATCTTGATGCTTGCACTGCTATCAGTTTCATTAGAGAGTTGATATTCAGATATGGAGTTCCGCACAGCATCATCACTGATAATGGGTTAAACTTCGATTCCGACAAAGTAAGGGCCTTTTGCGCCTCTCAGGGCACACGAGTCGACTACGCTTCGGTCGCTCACCCCCAGTCGAATGGACAAGTGGAAAGAGCAAACGGCTTAATTCTCAAAGGACTGAAACCTCGATTGATGCGCAATCTCAAGCACGCAGCAGGTGCATGGGTCGACGAGCTTCCATCAGTTCTTTGGGGATTGAGGACAACCCCGAACCGATCGACCGGAAGAACCCCATTCTTTCTGGTCTACGGGGCTAAAGCAGTTTTACCGAGTGACCTGCTTCACAACGCACCCCGAGTCAAGCTCTACTCTGAAGATGAAGCAAAACAAGCCCGGCAGGACGCAGTCGACCTCCTGGAAGAAGAAAGAGAAATGGCCATGATCCGATCGACCATCTATCAGCAAGACTTGCGTCGATTCCATGACAGAAATGTGAAGAGTCGAGCCTTCCAAGAAGGAGACTTGGTCCTCCGAGTGGATCAACAGAAACCACACAAACTCGCTCCTACTTGGGAAGGTCCTTTCATAGTCACCAGAGTCCTCCACAATGGAGCGTACCACCTTTATAATGTCGATCGCCAGGTTGATGCGCCACGAGCCTGGAATGCGGAGCTGCTCCGCCCCTTTTATAATTGAATTCTCACTCGGATGAGATGTAATAAGAAAAACTTCTGTAGTTTATTTATCAAAGACAAGAGTGTTATAATTTTCCCAGTGATTGTTATTGTTTTTGTTTGCGTGGGAAATCCCCCAGCGGGTGGCTTAGCTGCGAATCCGTTTCGCCTAAGTTTGTAAAAATAATTTCCTACCGAGTGGCGAGCCAGCCTTCCACTCAGGGGATTAGCTGCGAACCCGTTTCGCCTAAGTATTTGAAAATCCTACCGAGTGGTGAGCCAGCCTCCCACTCGGGGGCTTAGCTGCGAACCCGTTTCGCCTAAGTATTTGAAAATCCTACCGAGTGGTGAGCCAGCCTCCCACTCGGGGGCATAGCTGCAGTCCAGTACTCGCCTAAGTATTCGAAAATCCTACCGAGTGGTGAGCCAGCCTCCCACTCGGGGGCTTAGCTGCAGTCCAGTACTCGCCTAAGTATTTGAAAATCCTACCGAGTGGTGAGCCAGCCTACCACTCGGGGGCTTAGCTGCAGTCCAGTACTCGCCTAAGTATTTGAAAATCCTACCGAGTGGTGAGCGACCCTCCCACTCGGGGGCTTAGCTGTAGTCCAGTACTCGCCTAAGTATTCAAAAATCCTACCGAGTGGTGAGCCAGCCTCCCACTCGGGGGCTTAGCTGCAGTCCAGTACTCGCCTAAGTATTTGAAAATCCTACCGAGTGGTGAGCCAGCCTACCACTCGGGGGCTTAGCTGCAGTCCAGTACTCGCCTAAGTATTTGAAAATCCTACCGAGTGGTGAGCGACCCTCCCACTCGGGGGCTTAGCTGTAGTCCAGTACTCGCCTAAGTATTCAAAAATCCTACCGAGTGGTGAGCCAGCCTCCCACTCGGGGGCTTAGCTGCAGTCCAGTACTCGCCTAAGTATTTGAAAATCCTACCGAGTGGTGAGCGACCCTCCCACTCGGGGGCTTAGCTGTAGTCCAGTACTCGCCTAAGTATTCAAAAATCCTACCGAGTGGTGAGCCAGCCTCCCACTCGGGGGCTTAGCTGCAGTCCAGTACTCGCCTAAGTATTTGAAAATCCTACCGAGTGGTGAGCGACCCTCCCACTCGGGGGCTTAGCTGTAGTCCAGTACTCGCCTAAGTATTTGAAAATCCTACCGAGTGGTGAGCCAGCCTCCCACTCGGGGGCTTAGATGCAGTCTAGTACTCGCCTAAGTACGAAACACATCTCAATCCTCAAGGACGACGAGGTGCAGGTCGACTGCCACCTTCTCCTTGGGAGCTTCGCCACAAATACAACGTGCGCTCCATCCCACTCTGCAAGGACGACAAGGTGCAGGTCGACTGCCACCTTCTCCTTGGGAGCTTCGCCACAAATACAACATGCGCTCCATCGCCGACCCGCAAGGACGACGAGGTGCAGGTCGACTGCTACCTTCTCCTTCGGAGCTGCGCCACAAATACAAAAGTTGTCTCGAGTGAAGAACGAGTTCCACTCGACGGAGGATTCATGAAGATATTCAACGATAAACCAAGTTCAGATAAATCCTAAAGGTTCCGGACCACAGATCGAAGTGCTCGGGCATTCAGCCCAAAAGAGTTTAACGGTTACAAAAACCACTCGGCATTCCGAGGCAAATTTAAGGTGGGGCATAAAAGTTTGTTCACTCCACTGGAGGGGGACTGGCAGGCTCGTCGAACTCGTCCAGGTCGATGCCGTCGGTGATCCAAGTGGCTGCAGCGATGAAAGTCTCCATAAAAGATCGGAAGTCATGCTTCTGGGTGTTGGCGACCTTGATTGCTGCCAGCTTATCTTGTCGCACCTCCTTGCAGTGGACACGAACCAAAGACAGAGCCACATCAGCACCGCACCGGGCAGAAGATTTCTTCCACTCCTGCACTCGATCAGGGATCTCGTTAAGGCGAGTCATCAGGGACTCAAGATCATTCTGGAACGTGGCCTCTGGCCAAAGTGCCGGGTCGATCCGTGACGTGGCGACCTTCAGTCGAGCCAAGTAGTCCACAACACCATCAATGCGGGATTCCAGTCAGAGCAGATTCATGGCAGTTTCATCTTTCACAGGAGAATTGATTGGGTCCAAACCTGGCTCAATCCGCCCAGTCTCCTCCTCGAAGTTCTGGCAAAGCTCTGCATTCACGGTCCAGGGATAAGTCAATTTTCGTACACTGAGTCGACAAAAACATCAGTCGGAACAAAATGTGTACCTTCAAGCTTGATGAACAACTTCTTGGCAAGGCTCCTCAGATAGCTCTCCAGATCGTTCCTCCTGCGAGCGATGCCTTCCATCTTCTCGTACAGGTTGAGATTGTCCTTCTTCAAGCGCGTGCACTCCTTGTTGGCTTCGTTCAGAGCAGATTTCATCTTGGTGTTCTCTTCTTCCAACTGGCCTACCGAAGCCAGTTTCTGTTCAGCCAGAGCGGTTCTGTCGTCAGCTTCCTTTTGAGCAGCAGCCAAATCCTGATCCTTCTTCGCCAGAGCTTCTCTTAGTTTTTCTGCAAAGAAATGGTGCTTGATTCAGAAAGAGCAGAAGGGTACTCAAGCCTAAGACAAACTAGTCGACAAGCTCGTCTTACCATTGGCGTCGTCCTTGGCCTTTTGCAGCTCTGTCTTGGCCAATTCCAAGTCAAGGTTCAGCTGGATCTGCTGTTTCTCCAAGTCAGCAAAGCGAGCTCCAAGATCACAAGATTTCTGCAATCAGGGAGGAGAAGTTATTTTACAGTGAAAAACGACAAAGACAATAAATACTAAGACTATGGTCGACTGCCCGCAGTCCACCATAGTCTCGGGGACTACACCCAGTGGGTGCACTTTGCGTGCCCCCACCGGTTATGATCCCACTCGACCGGCCCGCCGGAGTCGAGTGCAGGGAGTAAAAAAAAGGGGAGAGAAAGAAGAACTCAGACCATAGAAATCAGACCACAGTCGACTGCCAGCAGTCGACCGCGGTCTCGGGGACTACACCCAGTGGGTGCACTTGGCGTGCCCCCACCGGTTCTGATCCCACTCGCCCAGACCGAGCAGAAGAGACAAACTACCAGTTTGGTTTACACTCGACGCGGCCAGACCACATCGAGCGAAAGAATCAAAATACAAAGACTACAGTCGACTGCCAGCAGTCCACCGTAGTCTCGGGGACTACACCCAGTCGGTGCACTCAGCGTGCCCCCACTAGTTCAAAAATTCAATCGACGCACCCAGTGGGTGTACAGATGCAAAGATTTTCGGAAAGAGAGTCTTCAGATAGCATATCCTAACAGAACAAGCGGCGACCAACTAACCTGAACGTTGCTTTGGAGAGCCGAGCTGGCGTCGTAGGTGGCCTGACTGGCGTCCCGCACCGTCTTCATCTTCTCCATCATAATGCCCGCCTGGCGTATGGCTTCCTTGGCAGCATTCACTTCGTCCTCTGGGACATGATGGGTCGCAAAAACTGAAGGTGGGTCGACGGGGGGCCTGAGCAGTCGACGAAGAAGGCAAGGCACTCGACAATGGCACGGCGAAGGTAACAGAACCCCGACTGGCATCACCAGCGTCCTGAACGACTGGTTCCGCCCTTGGCGTTGACTGTGACACCTTGCTTGCAGGAGCTTGCCTATTTTTCCTCGTCCAAGGCCTCTCGGGCTCTTCATCATCATCATTATCGGGGAGGTCAATAATGTTAGGAGCTGTTCAAAGTTCAATCGCCAAAATCACATCACCCAATGGTACAAATTGCAGTTGAGTCGACCAAATAAAGACAGAATGGCAGAAATCATACCCAGATTGGAAGTGACCGCATCCTCCATTACCTCATCATCGTCCCTGTAAGCTGAGGTCCCGGAAGTAGCAGCGCTGCCAGTTCCAAAGTTCGGCCGGTTAAATCAAGAAAAATAAACAACACGGGGCGTCGGGTGAATACAAAGAGAGACACTCATGCAGAAGCGACGAGGATGTCAATCTTAATCTTCGGCAACGCCTTCCGAGGCTTCGGCTCTGCAACTTTGGGATGCTTTGACGCTTTTTCAGTTGGAGTTGGCGAAGAGGTCCGAGGACGCTTTGAAGACTGACCAGCCTGAGCAATCGCCTTTTCACGGGCGCTCGGTCGTTCTTGGTCAAGCTTGGACCGCCTCTCCCTGCGAGGAGGCGACTCGACTTCTTCTTCGTCACTTGAGTCGTCGCTTTCTTCGTCCCCTTCACCGTCAGAATCCCATTCGCCACTGTCGCCACCGCTCGCCTCTCCTTCCGGGTCCTGCTCTTGCTCTCCGTTGGGCATTTAATACATTTCGATAAGGGCCTGAAAGAAAGCAGGGAGAACAAAGTCAGTCGACGTAGTATAGGCAGCTGCACGAGTGAATTTAGATTACAATCAAAAGCTCAGAATCGGACCTTCTCTCGTACATGGGACTGGTCGAATGGAGGAACTCTCCTGGCTCCCCTAGGGTTGTCCTTGTTTCTGGTCATGCCCGGCAGCCACTTCTCCAGTGTGTCGTCATCGACCTCCTCCGCGTGAATCCGAGTGGAGTCGTCAAGACCTGAATACATCCACATCGGATGGTCTCGGGCTTGAAGAGGCTGGATGCGCCGCTGAAGGAAAACCTCCAAGAGATCCATACCGGTGACCCCATCTCGGATAAGCTGGACCACTCGTTCGACCAGCACCCTAACCCGCGCCTTCTCCTCCAGGAGCACCTTCAAAGAGGAGGGTTTCCTCACTCTGTCCATGGTAAAAGGAGGGAGGCCAGTCGACTGGCCTGGCGTCGACCGGTCTTTGCAGTAAAACTAGGTCGACTGCCATCCGCGAACCGAGTCGGGAAGAATCATGGCTGGAAAGGAACTTTTCCATCTCATCTGAACAGCAAGACCCCCACACATCTGAATCACTTGTGTTCTCTCGTCACTCGGATTGGCCTTTTTCACCGTCTGAGAACGACAGGTGAAAATGTGCTTGAAAAGACCTCAGTGAGGCCAACAACCCAAGAAATTCTCGCACAAAGACACGAAAGCAGCGAGATACACGATTGTGTTGGGAGTGAAGTGGTGGAGTTGTGCCCCAAAGAAATTCAGAAATCCCCGAAAGAAAGGGTGAGGAGGCAAGGAAAATCCACGGTCGACGTGGGTGGCAAGGAGAACGCGCTCACCCTCCCGAGGTTGCGGCTCGGACTCCTTCCCCGAGGGGGATAAGCCATGCCGATCCATGGGGGATCAGCCCTCCTTCGGCTAGGTCGTCGAGGTCTTCTTGGCGGATCGCCGAGCGGATCCAGTCGCCCTGGATCCAGCCCTTCGGCAGGCCAGCTCGCGAGGAAGATCCACCCCGACTGGTCGCCTTCCCCTTTGCCTTTGCCGTCGCCTTCTTCGCCTGCTCCAGAGCCGCCGTCTTCTCCTTCCCCATCGTCGCCAGCGAGACGCGTACGGAGCGGCAGCGCTGGGGCGAGAGCGACGAAGAAGCTTGAAGAGAAGAGGGAATGGGAACGCACTGTTCAAGAAACCCCCGTCCGACGCCTTATATGAGGTCGCTTCCGAGTGGCTGACTGGTAGGCCCGGGCGGTCCTGTCAAATCCCGTAACTATCACGCGCACGATACGTGGCGAAAAAGGTGGTGCAGAGATCGAGGCGGCTCCGCCCTATCCCATCCGATTACTGCGGCCTTCCCCGTCCCGCGCGCTTCCCAAAATCTGAATCCCGCGAAATCTGCGGGCAGCAGAACAACTTGTCAGACGGAAGATCTCCTCCACGCCGTCACTCAGAGCCTTTCAAGTAAAGAAACTCATTCGACAAGAAACTAAGAATGGATCAAGGCGACTAAAAAGGAAGTTGCTATCACCACTCAGGTTCATTGATCCGAAACGAGATATGCTCATGGCATGAAAAATGAGTCAGAGAAGTTCTCAACTCCTTCCCCACTCAAACCTCGATCCATTCGGGGGCTAATGATGAAGCTATGTACCTAGGGTAGGGTCATGGACCTGTCCCAACTGCCCTACCCAAGGACATCTCTAGAACAAATCACCTTTCAATAGACTTGGAGGTGTTCCACTTGACAGACTCGAAGACACTCGACCAAGAAGCAATCACTCGACCAAGATCCAACCACTCGACGGCCAGGAGACCTAAAGGCACTCCGCACGCTAACGGTCGGTTATTAAGTAGCTTTTATGGTCATCATAGCACTTTATTAGGGGCGTTACCAGTAACGCCCGACCTTAATGTATTTAAAACCTTGCACAACTGAGGGCCGGAGGGGTCGGGCGAACTCTATATAAGCCACCCCCTCCTCGGTGTAAAGGGTTCGCACCCCTGAAATTCATACACGCATAATCCAGTCGACCGCCTCCGGGCTCCGAGACGTAGGGCTATTACTTCCTCCGAGAAAGGCCTGAACTCGTAAACCTCGTGTGCTTACAACTACTCCATAGCTAAGACCTTTCCTCTCCATACCTACCCCCCTACATTACTGTCAGGCTTAGAACCACGACAGGTGCCAACCATTCAGTGACTGACTGAACCTGGCTGGGATCTACTGCTATACCTTCTCCTGATATAACATGTCCAAGGAATCCGACTTCCTTTAGCCAAAACTCGCATTTGCTAAACTTAGCATACAACTGGTGTTCCCTGAGCTTATCGAGAACTAAACACAAATGCTCTTTGTGCTCCTCCTCGTTCTTCGAGTATACCATGATATCATCAATAAACACCACAACAAACTTGTCCAAATACTCCATGAACACCTTGTTCATCATGCTCATGAAATAGGCAGGGGCGTTAGTCAGTCCAAACGACATGACCGTGTACTCGTATATTCCATATCGCGTTGTGAACGTCGTCTTTGGTATGTCCTTCTCTCGTATCTTCAACTGATGATACCCTGATCGTAAATCGATCTTTGAGAACACTTTAGCTCCTTGCAACCGATCAAATAGATCGTTGATCATCGGCAGTGGGTACTTGTTCTTTATCGTCACTTCATTCAAGGCTTGATAATCAACAACCATCCTTAGGGATTTATCCTTCTTCTCAACCAGAAGTACTGGGGCTCCCCAAGGTGATGAACTCCTTCGGATGTATCCTTTCTCCAATAACTCCTTGATCTGTTTCTTTATTTCCTCCAGATCATTCGCGGGCATCCGATAGGGCCTCTTGGATATTGGTCCTGTTCCTGGTAACAGCTCTATCAAAAACTCAATATCTCTGTCCAGTGGCATGCCTGGTAACTCCTCTGGGAAAACATCTGGGTAATCCCTTACTACCGGCACTTCCTCCTGAACAACTCCCGTAAGGGCATTCACTTGGCTCCTTTTAGGCACATGCCTAGACACATACTTAATCCTTTTTCCCTCCAGGGTGGTGAGATAAATCGACTTACTCGCACAGTCAATGCTTCCTCCATACTTTGACATCCAGTCCATACCCAATATCACATCCAATCCTTGCGACTCCAAGATAATTAGGTCGGACGGAAACACATGTGTACCAATGGTTAAGGGTATCTGGTGACACCATCGGCTAGCCATATATTCTGCTCCGGGTGAACTCACTAAAAGAGGGGTCCTAAGGGTTTGGGTTGGTAGTTTAAACTTATCCACGAATCCCCTTGATATGTATGAATGCGATGCACCAGTATCGAAAAGAACAAGAGCGGTAAATGACTTAACCAAAAACTTACCTATTACCGCGTCCGACTGCTCTTCAACCTCCTCCACATTTACGTGGTTCACTTGTCCTTTGTTGAATGGATTGGGCTTCTTCCCAGTGCTTCCATTTCCATTTCCATTCCTTCCTTCGGGGCAATCATTGGCATAGTGCCCTGTCTTCCCGCACTTAAAACAGGTAACCTAACTTAAGTCTCTTTTGGCGGGAGTGGACGGGTTGGAGCGGTTATGATTGTTGTTAGCTCCGTTCCCATTCCCATTCTTAGCACCACTGTGGTTATGTGATCCTCCTCCAGTGTGGTTGTGACCCAAGTCCTCCCGAGTTCGGGGTTAGGCGAGGCTTCTGCTGAGCTCCTGAGTTATACTTCCCTTGTCCATACTTTCTCTTGCGGCTCTCAATCTGCTGCTGTTCCCCTTCAATCATAAGAGCCTTATCTACCAACTCCTGGTAGTTGTTGAAGGTTGCTACCATCAACTGCATGCTCATCTCATCGTTCAGCCCTTCATAAACTTCTCCTGCTTCGCGGCATCTGTGGCCACATCATCAGGGGCATAGCGTGATAACTTGCTAAACTCATCCACGTACTGAGCCACAGTATGGTTCCCCTGGCGTAGGTTGCGAAACTCCCACTTCTTCATCTGCATAGCTCCAGTTGAGACATGGGCGGTGCGGAAAGCTTGCTGAAACTGGTCCCAAGTGACATTGGCTACAGGAAAAGTGGCTGTGTAATTCTCCCACCATGAGGCTGCTGGTCCATCCAATTGATGTGAGGCAAAGCGCACCCTCTCAGCATCTGTGCAACCTGCGGTGGTCAACTCCCTTCTAATACGGCGTAGCCAATCATCAGCAACTATAGGCTCGGTGCTACTAGAAAACACCGGCGGCTGTAACCTTAGAAAACGGGCTAGGTTGTCCACTGGCGGTGGGTTGTTGTTGTTGTTGCCCTGGTTCTGAACTAGCAATTGCATCAAGGCATTCTGCTGCTGGATCAACTGGGTGAGCTCCGGCAGGAAGGCAAAACCTGTGTCACATCTCGGAGGCATCTGATGGGTTTAGATGGAAGAGGTTAGAATAGAAAAGGGGTCTAATGAGAAAGCACTAGCCATATGCACATGAGACAAACACAATCATTTCACTCAATCAATCAAGCAAGGGCATACAAACGATCTAGAACTATCGCACAAGTTCTCAACTACTACTATATACATGGGGGAATACTAGTGATATATGGTAGTCATCTAGAAATTTTGATCGGTGGAAGACTCCATGAGGTCTGCTCCAGCTTCGTCTTCAAAGTCATCATCACTAGGGTCAGAGTCGGTGTCGTCGATATGATGTAGTCCTCGGGGCATATTTCCTTGGGTTCTTCTTCTTCTTCTTCTATTGGTGCATGTCCTCCCATGAATACTCCGATCTTCTTGACTAAGTCGTCATTCTTCTCCAGTAGTGTCTTGATTTCCTCCTCATATCCATCGCGGGAAAACTTGAGTTCTTCCTCCAGCTCGATGATCCTAGTTTTCGCCTTCTTCAAGTCCATCATGTCTGCACACATCTGGTTCTCCTGACATCGAATGTGCTGGTTTAACTCCTGGATGAAAGCTGCAATGGATCTATCCTTCTTAGTGCTGATTACTTCCCATTGCTCGTCTCGGCGCCCACATATTTGGTAGATAGTGTCCTGGAGATCCGTGTGATACACTTCTCCAATGCGTCCCATGGTGATGTGAGCTGCCATACTCTTTCCTAAACTCCAGGTTGGTGCGTCGAAGGAAAATTCTATGGGTTTAGAGGTTGGCGAGAACGTCGTTCCTGGAACTTGT
This sequence comes from Triticum urartu, assembly GCF_003073215.2. NCBI lineage: Eukaryota > Viridiplantae > Streptophyta > Magnoliopsida > Poales > Poaceae > Triticum > Triticum urartu. The sequence goes on from NC_053028.1 coordinate 229,710,001, forward strand.
ACTTGAATCATCCAGCGCTCTTTTTCTGGTAAAGTGGCGTTGTACGTCCCGGTGAAGCTTGGTATTCCAATGTTCAAGTACCCAGTGACTTCCTTTAGGTGACGTCCAAAAGGTGTATCTTCATCCGGTCGTGTAAACTTTTTCTTTATCTCCGCCATCCTAAAGAGTAGAAAATGGAGAGGAGTCAGAAATGAGTAGAGAAGTGTGACCTAGGGTTTATCTTAGTGGTCGTGTCCTACACTCAGCGTGTGCTCTGATACCATCTTGTAGCGACCGGACCTCAGATGGTCAAGTCTCTGTGCTTCAGTGTCATCCCTGGATCGGTAATGCTAACACACACAGTACTCAAAGGATTTATAACAGAGTAGCAATCACACACTATTACATCGAATGTCTCCAAAGAGAACTTATTACAATAATATGGCTTAAGGCCAACTAATGCGATAATAGCGGAAGGCTTGGAAGATAAAGTGAGTCCATCAACTCCAACGGCATAGCTGAGCTGCACGACAATGACCTAACGAACCTTACTCCTTGTCTGAAAAGTCTGCAACATAATACGTTGCGGCCCGAAAACGGGTCAGCACATGGAATATGCTGGCAAAGTAACACAGCAGAGCAGGAACAAAATAATGCTATCACTATATGCATATATGGCTGGTGGAAAGCTCTATGGTTATAGTTTTTGCGAAAAGCCAATTTTTCCCTACAACAAAGGAATAGCTTTTAATTTAACTATCATGGTGGTCGAAATATCATTGAGAAGGTAACCCCAACTCAATCCCAATTAAAGTGATTAACAACCCAACAGTATTAATTAAACATGGTGAGATACATGTGATAACCCAAGTACTAGATACTCAAGAATTGTCCATAACCGGGGACACGGCTAACCATGATTAGATTGTACACTCTGCAGAGGTTTGCGCACTTTTCCCCACAAGACTCGATCGCCTCCGTTGGATTTCTCACACTACATGGTGTTTGAGAAATGGATGACCGAGACACAGTCTTTCAGAAACATTAACTCTCTACTCCGGGTAGACCATACAAACCTACAAATCCCACTACTTGCTGATCTACCTCTTCAAGAGCTTCACGTAACTTACTCCACTATGCTAGAGCCCATAATAGCTTGTGGCTGCACACGGAAGTTTCTAGCATGAATCATCTCAGTTCCCTTTGAGCCTGGGTGGCGGTCCATAGGAAGATCACACGGGTACCCCGGGATTTCCAAAAAAATACAGACAACACTGGGTTCCCCAGGTGCCTCAATCCACCCAGTTGTTTGATTAAGTTGCCACCTTAAGTTGAACCATTAATTAACAATCTCACATCTCTCATGAATTTCACTCAAACCCAAACCACGTCTACGAGCATAGCATAGCAATATAAGCAATACGTAGAAGTAACTCCCAAGGGTTTGAATATAACTGGGCAATAGGTTCTACCTCAGCAACTACTTCCCAACCCACAAGTTAATGCCATCCTAATCATGCAATGTTTGAGGATTGGAACTAATGCATAAAACTGGGTAATAATGGGATATGATCAAAGTGTTACTTGCCTTGCTGACGTTCCGCGAATCCTAGAGACTCGTAGTAACACGCTTTGTACTCCGGGAATTCTATCGCAAGCAAACAATAACATACATAAGTAACAAGCAACGATGCACAAGCAAAACTCAAATAAGAGAGGTTGACCAGAAAGTTCAACTTAAGAACTCCGGTACGCAAAAAGAATCAAAACAAACAAAGCAACGAAAGTCAAACGGCGAAAGAAAACCGCTTTGTTTACTAATCTAAACTTAGGTCAAATTTTACAGTAGCAAAAACTTGTTTGAGTTGATTAACCGAAAAGAGGGTTTCGAGATGAAACGCCAGGCGCTTGAATTGCCTCATTCTGATAAACGAGCGAAAACATAAACAGAAATTAAGATCAGATCAGAAATTGCGATCAGAAAAATCGCGGAATAAATCCGAGAAAAAGAAAAACGACGAACAGATTAATGAACGAATGTTCGTTATCTGGATCCAAAAGAAGAACGCGTTCGTTAAAACGAACGAACGAGCGAACTCTCGCTAAATAAATAAACTGGAGAAAAACCGATCTATTTAAAAAAACAAAAACTAGGGTTTTGAAAAAAAATTAAAACCGAACGGTTTTTTAAGAAAAACCGGCGGTTGGATCCGACGGCTACCTCCGGCGAGGGGCTCCGGCGAGGGCTTGGGCGGCGGCTCGCGGGGCGGCAGGGTGCGACGGCGGCGCGGGCGGCAGGGTTCGGCGGCGGCGACGCGGACGGCGGGCGGCTGCGGCGGCGGCTGCGCGAGGCGGCGGCGGCGGCTAGCGCGGCACGGGCGGCGGGGCTAGGCGGCGGTGGTGGTGGTGTTGGGGCTCGGGCGGCGCGTATATAAAGGGGGCGGGGTGGGGCGGCTTGGAGGAGGGGGCAAGGCGGCGGCGACGGAGTCCGGCTTGGACTCATCGTCCGAGTCGGCGGCGGCTGGGCCGGCCTGGCTCGGCTGGGCCCTAGGCCTAGTCGGGCGCGGGATTTTTTTTAATACCGCCGACAGAAGAAAAATCCTAGAAAGAAAATAAAAATCTAAAATGCCAAAACAAATTTTCACCGCCTAAATAAAATATTTAGGATGAGTTGAACATTTTCTTGGCCCTAAAATGCAATTTTGAAAACGTGCAATTTTTTTAATGCAAATAAAAATGAACACAAAGTAGTTGTGGGCGATGATTTGTTCAATTTGCTTGCCGTTACTAGTCTTATCTTGATTCGGCGGCATTGTGGGATGAAGCGTCCCGGACCGACCTTACACATACGCTTATGTGAGACTGGTTCCACCGACTGACATGCACTTGATGCATAAGGTGGCTGGCGGGTGTCTGTCTCTCCCACTTTAGTCGGATCGGATTCGATGAAAAGGGTCCTTATGAAGGGTAAATAGAAATTGGCATATCACCGTTGTGGTTTGCGTAGGTAAGAAACGTTCTTGCTAGAAACCCATAGCAGCCATGTAAAACATGCAACAACAATTAGAGGACGTCTAACTTGTTTTTGTAGGGTATGCTATGTGATGTGATATGGCCAAAAGGATGTGATAAATGATATATGTGATGTATGAGATTGATCATGTTCTTGTAATAGGAATCATGACTTGCATGTCGATGAGTATGACAACCGGCAGGAGCCATAGGAGTTGCAATAAATCATGATATGCATGGATGATCTATGTATAACATTCCAAATTGAAAATTTGGGATGTTACAATTCTCCATTATATTAATCTCCCGTCAACTAGCTATTTCTTGTGCCGTTTATTTTGCTATCTTTATTTTCCAATCTATATCATAAAAACACCAAAAATATTTATCTTGTTATCTCTATCAGATCTCACTTTCGTAAGTGGTCGTGAAGGGATTGACAACCCCTTTATCGCGTTGGTTGCGAGGTTCTTTTTTGTTTGTGCAGGTACTAGGCGACTTGCGTGCAATCCCCTACTGGATTGATACATTGGTTCTCAAAAACTGAGGGAAATACTTATGCTACTTTGGTGCATCACCCTTTCCTCTTCAAGGAAAACCAATGCATGCTCAAGAGGTAGCAAGAAGGATTTGTGGCGCCGTTGCCAGGGAGATCAAGTCTTGACTTGACTTGGTGAAACCTCCCCGGCAATGGCGCCAGAAATCCTTCTTGCTACCTCTTGAGCATGCGTTGGTTTTCCCTTGAAGAGGAAAGGGTGATGCAGCAAAGTAGCGTAAGTACTTCCCTTAGTTTTTGAGAACCAAGGTATCAATCCAGTAGGAGATCTACTTACAAGTCAAGACATACCAAGTACCCATCACAAACTCTTATCCCTCGCATTACATTATTTGCCATTTGCCTCTCGCCTTCCTCTCCCCCACTTCACCCTTGCTGTTTTATTTGCCCTCTTTTCCGCTCGCCTCTTTTTCGTTTGCCTCGTTTCGCTTGCCTCTTGTTTGCTTGTGTGTTGGATTGTTTGTCACGATGGCTCAAGATAATACTAAATTGTGCGACTTTACCAATACCAAAAATAGTGATTTTCTTAGCACTCCGATTGCTCCTCTTACTGATGCTAAATCTTGTGAAATTAATACTACTTTGCTGAATCTTGTCATGAAAGATCCGTTTTCTGGCCTTCCTAGTGAAGATGCCGCTACCCATCTAAACAGCTTTGTTGATTTGTGTGATATGCAAAAGAAGAAATATGTGGATAATGATATTGTTAAATTGAAGCTATTTCCGTTTTCGCTTAGAGATCATGCTAAAACTTGGTTTTCCTCTTTGCCTAAAAACAGTATTGATTCATGGAATAAGTTCAAAGATGCTTTTATCTCTAAGTATTTTCCTCCTACTAAGATCATCTCTCTTAGAAATGATATTATGAATTTTGAGCAACTTGATCATGAGCATGTTGCACAAGCTTGGGAGAGGATGAAATTAATGATAAGAAATTGCCCTACACATGGTTTGAATTTATGGATGATCATACAAAATTTTTATGCTGGATTGAATTTTGCTTCTAGAAATCTTTTGGATTCGGCCGCGGGAGGCACTTTTTTGGAAATCACTTTAGGAGAAGCTACTAAACTCCTAGATAATATTATGGTTAATTATTCTCAATGGCACACCGAAAGATCTACTAGTAAAAAGGTTCATGCTATAGAAGAAATTAATGTTTTGAGTGGAAAGATGGATGAACTTATGAAATTGTTTGTTAATAAGAGTGTTTCTTCTGATCCTAATGATATGCGTTTGTCTATTTTTATTGAGAATAATAATGAATCTATGAATGTGAATTTTGTTGGTAGGAACAATTTTGGTAACAACGCGTATAGAGGAAACTTTAATCCTAGGCCGTTTCCTAGTAATTCCTCTAATAATTATGGTAATTCCTAAAACAACTCTTATGGAAATTTTAATAAGATTCCCTTTGATTTTGAGACTAATGTTAAAGAATTTACGATTTCGCAAAAGAATTTCAATGCTTTGCTTGAAGAAAATTGCCTAAGATTGATGAGTTGGCTAGGAACGTGAATAGAATTTCTCTTGATGTTGATTCCTTGAAACTTAGATCTATTCCACCTAATCATGATATCAATGAGTCTCTCAAAGCCATGAGAATTTTCATTGATGAGTGCAAAGAAAGAACCGCTAGGATGCGTGCTAAGAAAGATTGCTTTGTGAAAGCGTGTTCTTCTAGTTTTCATGATAATAATGACGAAGATCTAAAAGTGATAGATGTGTCCCCTATTAAATCTTTGTTTTGCAATATGAATCTTGATAATGATTGGACTGGAGATGAGTCAACTTTAGTTAAAAGGCGTCCCAATGATTCGGAGTTTTAAGGTCTTGATGCAAAAATTAGTAAAAGTGGGATTGAAGAGGTCAAAACTTTACACAACAATGAACCCACTATTTTGGATTTCAAGGAATTTAATTATGATAATTGATCTTTGGTAGATTGTATTTCCTTGTTGCAATCCATGTTAAATTCTCCTCATGCTTATCATCAAAATAAATTTTACCGAACATATCGTTGATGCTTTAGTGCAATCTTATGAAGAAAATCTTGAATTAGAAGTTTTTATCCCTAGAAAACTTTATGATGAGTGGGAACCTACTATTAAAAATTAAAATCAAAGATAATGAATGCTATGCTTTATGTGATTTGGGTGCTAGTGTTTCCACGATTCCGAAAACTTTGTGTGATGTATTAGGTTTCCGTGAATTTGATGATTGTTCTTTAAATTTGCATCTTGCAGATTCCACTATTAAGAAACCTATGGAAAGGATTAATGATGTTCTTATTGTTGCAAATAGGAATTTTGTGCCCGCAGATTTCATCGTTCTTGATATAGATTGCAATCCTACATGTCCTATTATTCTTGGTAGACCTTTCCTTAGAATGATTGGTGCAATTATTGATATGAAAGAAGGAAATATTAGATTCCAATTTCCATTAAGGAAAGTCATGGAACACTTTCCTAGGAAGAAAATTAAATTACCTTATGAATCTATTATGAGAGCCACTTATGGATTGCATACCAAAGATGATAACACCTAGATCTATTCTTGCTTTTATGCCTAGCTAGAGGCGTTAAACGATAGCACTTGTTGGGAGGCAACCCAATTTATTTTTGTTTCTTGTTTTTTGTTCCTGTTTATTAATAAATAATTCATCTAGATTCTGTTTAGATGTGGTTTTCTGTTTTTAATTAGTGTTTGTGCCAAGTAGAACCTTTGGGAAGACTTGGGGGAAGTCTTTGCGATCTTGCTGTAAAAACAGAAACTTTACCGCTCACGAGATTTGCTGCGATTAGGTTGATTCTTTTTGCATATGATTAATAGACAAAATCCTCACATCACCAATTTATTTCAGAACTTTTGGGGTTACAGAAGTATTCGAAACCTATAGATTACGACAGACTGTTCTGTTTTTGACAGATTCTGTATTTCGTGTGTTGTTTGCTTATTTTGATGAATCTATGGCTAGTATCGGGGGGTATGAACCATAGAAAGTTGGAATACAGTAGGTTTAACACCAATATAAATAAATAATGAGTACATTACAGTGCCTTGAAGTGGTGGTTTGTTTTCTTATACTAACGGAGTGCTACCTCTTGAGCACTTGCGTTGGTTTTCCCTTGAAGAGGAAAGGGTGGTGCAGCAAAGTAGCGTAAGTATTTCCCTCAGTTCTTGAGAACCAAAGTATCAATCCAGTAGGAGGCTACGCGCCAGTCCCTCGCACCTACACAAAACAAATAAATCCTCGCAACCAACGCGATAAGGGGTTGTCAATCCCTACACGGGCACTTACGAGAGTGAGATCTGATAGATATGATAAGATAATATTTTTGGTATTTTTATGATAAATATGCAAAGTAAAATAAAAGGCAATGAAAATTACTAAGTATTGGAAGATTAATATGATGAAGATAGACCCCGGGGCCATAGGTTTCACTAGTGGCTTCTCTCAAGAGCATAAGTATTTTACGATGGGTGAACAAATTACTGTTGAGCAATTGACAAAATTGAGCATAGTTATGAGAATATCTAGGTATGATCATGTATATATGCATCACGTCCGAGACAAGTAGACCGACTCCTGCCTGCATCTACTATTATTACTCCACACATCGACCGCTATCCAGCATGCATCTAGAGTATTAAGTTCATAAGAACAGAGTAACGCCTTAAGCAAGATGACATGATGTAGAGGGATAAACTCATGCAATATGATGAAAACCCCATCTTGTTATCCTCGATGGCAACAATACAATACGTGCCTTGCTGCCCCTACTGTCACTGGGAAAGGACACCGCAAGATTGAACCCAAAGCTAAGCACTTCTCTCATTGCAAGAAAGATCAATCTAGTAGGCCAAACCAAACTGATAATTCGAAGAGAGTTGCAAAGATAACCAATCATACATAAAAGAATTCAGAGAAGATTCAAATATTGTTCATAGATAAACTTGATCATAAACCCACAATTCATCGGTCTCAACAAACACACCGCAAAAGAAGATTACATCGAATAGATCTCCACAAGAGAGGGGGAGAACTTTGTATTGAGATCCAAAAAGGGAGAAGAAGCCATCTAGCTAATAACTATGGACCCGAAGGTCTGAGGTAAACTACTCACACTTCATCGACGAGGCTATAGTGTTGATGTAGAAGCCCTCCGTGATCGATGCCCCCTCCGGCGGAGCTCCGGAATAGGCCCCAAGATGGGATCTCATGGATACAAAAAGTTACGGCAGTGGAATTAGGGTTTTGGCTCCGTATGTGATTGTTTGGGGGTACATAGGTATATATAGGAGGAAGGAGTACGTCGGTGGAGCAACAGGGGGCCCACGAGGGTGGAGGGCGCGCCTGGGGGGGTAGGCGCCCCCCTACCTCGTGGCCTCCCTGTTGGTTGCTTGACGTAGGGTCCAAGTCTCATGGATCTTGTTCGTTCCAAAAATCACGTTCCCGAAGGTTTTATTCCGTTTTATTCCGTTTGATATTCCTTTTCTTCGAAACCCTAAAATAGGCAAAAACAACAATTCTAGGCTGGGCCTCCGGTTAATAGGTTAGTCCCAAAAATAATATAAAAGTGAATAATAAAGCCCAATAATGTCCAAAACAGAAGATAATATAGCATGGAGCAATCAAAAATTATAGATACGTTGGAGATGTATCAAGTATCCGCAAGCTTAATTCCTGCTCGTCCTCGAGTAGGTAAATGATAAAAACAAATTTTTTGATGTGGAATGCTACTTGGCATAATTTCAATGTAATTCTTCTTAATTGTGGCATGAATATTCAGATCCAAAATATTCAAGACAAAAGTTTAATGTTGACATAGAAATAATAATACTTCAAGCATACTAACTAAGCAATTATGTCTTCTCAAAATAACATGCCAAAGAAAGTTATCCCTAGAAAATCATATAGTCTGGCTATGCTCTATCTTCACCACACAAAGTATTTAAATCATGCACAACCCCGATGAAAAGCCAAGCAATTGTTTCATACTTTTGACATTCTCAAACTTTTTCAATCTTCACGCAATACATGAGCGTGAGCCATGGACATAACACTTTGGGTGGAATAGAATGGTGGTTGTGGAGAAGACAAAAACGGAGAAGATAGTCTCACATAAACTAGGCGTATCAACGGGCTATGGAGATGCCCATCAATAGATATCAATGTGAGTGAGTAGGGATTGCCATGCAACGGATGCACTAGAGCTATAAGTATATGAAAGCTCAAAAACAAACTAAGTGGGTGCGCATCCAACTCGCTTGCTCACGAAGACCTAGGGCATTTTGAGGAAGCCCATCATTGGAATATACAAGCCAAGTTTTATAATGAAAAATTCCCACTAGTATATGAAAGTGATAACATAGGAGACTCTCTATCATGAAGATCATGGTGCTACTTTGAAGCACAAGTGGGGTAAAAGGATAGTAGCATTGTCCCTTCTTTCTTTTTCTCTCATTTTTTATTTTTATTTGGGCCTTTTCTCTCTCTTTTTTATGGCCTCTTTTTTTCGTCCGGAGTCTCATCCCGACTTGTGGGGGAATCATAGTCTCCATCATCCTTTCCTCACTTGGGACAATGCTCTAATAATGATGATCATCAGACTTTTATTTACTTACAACTCAACAATTACAACTCGATACTTAGAACAAAATATGACTCTATGTGGATGCCTCCGGTGGTGTACCGGGATATGCAATGAATCAAGAGTGACATGTATGAAAGAATTATGAACGGTGGATTTGCCACAAATACAATGTCAACTACATGATCATGCAAAGCAATATGACAATGATGGAGTGTGTCATAGTAAACGGAACGGTGGAAAGTTGCATCGCAATATATCTCGGAATGGCTATGGAAATGCCATGATAGGTAGGTATGGTGGCTGTTTTGAGGAAGGTATATGGTGGGTGTATGATACCGGCGAAAGGTGCGCGGTATTAGAGAGGCTAGCAATGGTGGAAGGGTGAGAGTGCGTATGATCCATGGACTCAACATTAGTCATAAAGAACTCATATACTTATTGCAAAAATCTACAAGTTATCAAAGTAAAGTATTACGCGCATGCTCCTAGGGGGATATATTAGTAGGAAAAGACCATCGCTCGTCCCCGACCGCCACTCATAAGGAAGACAATCAATAAATAAATCATGCTCCGACTTCGTCACATAATGGTTCACCATACATGCATGCTACGGGAATCACAAACTTTAACACAAGTTTTTCTCAAATTCACAACTACTCAACTAGCACAACTTTAATATCACCATCTCCATATCTCAATACAATTATCAAGTATCAAACTTCTCATAGTATTCAACACACTCATAAGAGAATTTTATTATTAATCTTGTATACCTAGCATATTAGGATTATTTAAGCAATTACCATGCTATTTAAGACTCTCAAAATAATCTAAGTGAAGCATGAGAGATCAATAGTTTCCATAAAACAAATCCACCACCGTGCTCAAAAAAGATATAAGTGAAGTACTAGAGTATTCTAATAATTTTCGAATCATGTGTGTCTCTCTCAAAAGGTGTGTACAGCAAATATGATTGTGGTAAACTAAAAAGCAAAGACTCAAATCATACAAGACGCTCCAAGCAAAACACATATCATGTGGTGAATAAATATATAGCTCCAAGTAAAGTTACCGATGGAACTAGACGAAAGAGGGGATGCCTTCCGGGGCATCCCCAAGCTTTGGCTTTTAGGTGTCCTTAGATTATCTTGGGGGTGCCATGGGAATACCCAATCTTAGGCTCTTCCCACTCCTTGTTCCATAACCCATCAAATCTTTACCCAAAACTTGAAAACTTCACAACACAAAACTTAAAGTAGAAAATCTCGTGAGCTCCGTTAGCAAAAGAAAACAAAAGACCACTTCAAGGTACTGTAATTAACTCATTATTTATTTATATTGGTGTTAAACCTACTGTATTCTGACTTATCTATGGTTTATAAACTATTTTACTAGCCACAGATTCATCAAAATAAGCAAACAACACATGAAAAACAGAATCTGTAAAAAACAGAACAGTCTGTAGTAATCTATAGCTAGCGCAAGATCTGGAAACCCAAAAATTCTAAAATAAATTTCTGGACGTGTGTAATTTATCTATTAATCATCTGAAAAAATAATTAACTAAATATCACTTTCCAAATAAAAATGGCAGCAGTTCTCGTGAGCGCTAAAGTTTCTGTTTTTTACAGCAAGATTAACAAGACTTTCCCCAAGTCCTCCCAACGGTATACTTGGCACAAACACTAAGTAAACACAAAAAAACACAACCAAAACAGAGGCTAGATAAATTATTTATTACTAAAAAGGATAAAAAAATTAAGGAATAAAAATAAAATTGGGTTGCCTCCCAACAAGCGCTATCGTTTAACGCCCCTAGCTAGGCATAAAAAGCAAGGATAGATCTAGGTATTGCCATCTTTGGTAGGCAATCCATAAGTGGCTCTCATAATAGATTCATAAGGTAATTTGATTATATTTCTAGGAAAGTGTTCCATGCCTTTCCTTAACGGAAATTGGAATCTAATATTTCCTTCCTTCATATCAATAATTGCACCAATCGTTCTAAGGAAAGGTCTACCAAGAATAATAGGACATGAAGGATTGCAATTTATATCAAGAACGATAAAATCTACGGGAACATAATTCCTATTTGCAACAATAAGAACATCATTAATTCTTCCCATAGGTTTCTTAATAGTGGAATACGCAAGGTGCAAGTTTAAAGAGCAATCATCAAAATCACGCAAACATAACAAATCACACAAAGTTTTTGGAATCATGGAAACACTAGCACCCAAGTCACACAAAGCATAGCATTCATGATCTTTAATTTTAATTTTAATAGTTGGTTCCCACTCATCATAAAGTTTTCTAGGGATAGAAACTTCCAACTCAAGTTTTTCTTCATAAGATTGCATCAAAGCATCAACGATATGTTTGGTAAAAGCTTTATTTTGACTATAAGCATGAGGAGAATTTAGCATGGATTGCAACAAGGAAATACAATATATCAAAGAGCAATTATCATAATTAAATTCCTTGAAATCCAAAATAGTGGGTTCATTACTATTTAAAGTTTTGATTTCTTCAATCCTACTTTTATCAAATTTAGCATCAAGATCTAAAAACTCCAAATTTTTGGAATGCCTTCTAGGTAAAGGTGGATCATATTCAGTCCCATCATTATCAAGATTCATATTGCAAAACAAAGATTTAATAGGGGACACATCAATAACCTTTAGATCTTCATCTTTATTATCATGGAAACTAGAAGAACATGCTCTTATAAAGGAATCTTTCTTAGCACGCATCCTAGCGGTTCTTTCTTTGCACTCATCAATGGAAATTCTCATGGATTTGAGAGACTCATTGATATCATGCTTAGGAGGAATAGATCTAAGTTTCAAAGAATCAACATCAAGAGAAATTCTATCAACGTTCCTAGCCAACTCATCAATCTTAAGCAATTTTTCTTCAATCAAAGCATTGAAATTCTTTTGTGAAGTAATAAATTCTTTAATATTAGATTCAAAATCAGAGGGCATCTTATTATAATTTCTGTAAAAATTATTGTAGGAATTACCATAATTATTAGAGGAATTACTAGGATAAGGCCTAGGAGTAAAGTTTCCTCTATACGCGTTGTTACCAAAATTGTTCCTACCAACAAAATTCACATCCATAGATTCATTATTATTCTCAATCAAAGTAGACAAATACATATCATTAGGATCAGAATAAACACTTTTATTAGCAAATAATTTCATAAGTTCATCCATCTTTCCACTCAAAACATTAATTTCTTCTATCGCATGCACTTTTTTATTAGTAGATCTTTCAGTGTGCCATTGAGAATAATTAACCATAATATTATCTATGAGTTTACTAGATTCTCCTTAAGTGTTTTCCATAAAAGTGCCTCCCGCGGCCGAATCTAAAAGATTTCTAGAAGCAAAATTCAATCCGGCATAAAATTTTTGTATAATCATCCATAAATTCAAACCATGTGTTGGGCAATTACATATCATTAATTTCATCCTATCCCAAGCTTGTGCAACATGTTCATGATCAAGTTGCTTAAAATTCATAATATCATTTCTAAGAGAGATGATCTTAGCGGGAGGAAAATAATTAGAGATAAAAGCATCTTTGCACTTGTTCCAAGAATCAATACTATTTTTAGGCAAAGACGAAAACCAAGCTTTAGCACGATCTCTAAGCAAAAAAGGAAATAGCTTCAATTTAACAAGATCATTATCAACATATTTCTTCTTTTGTGTATCACACAAATCAACGAAGCGATTTAGATTGGTAGCGGCATCTTCACTAGGAAGGCCGGAAAACGGATCTTTCATGACAAGATTCAGCAAGGCAGCATTAATTTCACAAGATTCAGCATCGGTAAAAGGAGCAATCGGAGTGCTAATAAAATCATTGTTGTTGGTATTGGTAAAGTCACACAATTTAGTGTTATCTTGAGCCATCGTGACAAGCAAGCAATCCAACACACAAGCAAACGAGGAACGGGCAAAAATAGGCAAATAGAGAAAGAGAGGGAGGATAGAGAGAGAGAGAGGGCGAATAAAACGGCAAGGGTGAAGTGGGGGAGAGGAAAACGAGAGGCAAATGGCAAATAATGTAATGCGGGAGATAAGGGTTGTGATGGGTACTTGGTATGTTGACTTTTGCGTAGACCCCCCGGCAACGGCGCCAGAAATCCTTCTTGCTACCTCTTGAGCACTTGCATTGGTTTTCCCTTGAAGAGGAAAGGGTGGTGCAGAAAAGTAGCGTAAGTATTTCCCTCAGTTTTTGAGAACCAAGGTATCAATCCAGTAGGAGGCTACGCGCCAGTCCCTAGCACCTACACAAAACAAATAAATCCTCGCAACCAACGCGATAAGGGGTTGTCAATCCCTACACGGTCACTTACGAGAGTGAGATATGATAGATATGATAAGATAATATTTTTGGTATTTTTATGATAAAGATGCAAAGTAAAATAAAAGGTAATGAAAATAACTAAGTATTGGAAGATTAATATGATGAAGATAGACCCAGGGGCCACAGGTTTCACTAGTGGCTTCTCTCAAGAGCATAAGTATTTTACGGTGGGTGAACAAATTACTGTTGAGCAATTGACAGAATTGAGCATAGTTATGAGAATATCTAGGTATGATCATGTATATAGGTATCATGTCCGAGACAAGTAGACCGACTCCTGCCTGCATCTACTACTATTACTCCACACATCGACCGCTATCCAGCATGCATCTAGAGTATTAAGTTCATAAGAACAGAGTAACGCCTTAAGCAAGATGACATGATGTAGAGGGATAAACTCATGCAATATGATGAAAACCCCATCTTGTTATCCTCGATGGCAACAATACAATACGTGCCTTGCTGCCCGTACTGTCACTGGGAAAGGACACCACAAGATTGAACCCAAAGCTAAGCACTTCTCCCATTGCAAGAAAGATCAATCTAGTAGGCCAAACCAAACTGATAATTCGAAGAGACTTGCAAAGATAACTAATCATACATAAAAGAATTCAGAGAAGATTCAAATATTGTTCATAGATAAACTTGATCATAAACCCACAATTCATCGGTCTCAACAAACATACCGCAAAAGAAGATTACATCGAATAGATCTCCACAAGAGAGGGGGAGAACTTTGTATGGAGATCCAAAAAGAGAGAAGAAGCCATCTAGCTTATAACTATGGACCCGAAGGTCTGAGGTAAACTACTCACACTTCATCAGAGAGGCTATGGTGTTGATGTAGAAGCCCTCCGTGATCGATGCCCCCTCCGGCGGAGCTCCGGAACAGGCCCCAAGATGGGATTTCGTGGATACAGAAAGTTACGGTGGTGGAATTAGGGTTTTGGCTCCGTATCTGATCGTTTGGGGGTACGTAGGTATATGTAGGAGGAAGGAGTACGTCGGTGGAGTAACAGGGGGCCCACGGGGGGGGAGGGCGCGCCTAGGGGGGGGGGTAGGCACGCCCCCTACCTCGTGGCCTCCCTGTTGGTTGCTTGACATAGGGTCCAAGTCTCCTGGATCTTGTTCGTTCCAAAAATCACGTTCCCGAAGGTTTCATTCCGTTTGGACTCCGTTTGATATTCCTTTTCTTCGAAACCCTAAAATAGGCAAAAAAACAGCAATTCTGGGCTGGGCCTCTGGTTAATAGGTTAGTCCCAAAAATAATATAAAAGTGAATAATAAAGCCCAATAATGTCCAAAACAGAAGATAATATAGCATGGAGCAATCAAAAATTATAGATATGTTGGAGACATATCACGGAGCTCATGAGATTTTCTGTTGAGTTTTGTGTTGTGAAGTTTTCAAGTTTTGGGTAAAGATTTGATGGATTTTGGCATAAGGAGTGCCAAGAGCCTAAGCTTGGGGATTCCCAAGGCACCCCAAGGTAAAATTCAAGGACAACCAAAAGCCTAAGCTTGGGGATGCCCCGGAAGGCATCCCCTCTTTCGTCTTCGTCTATCGGTAACTTCACTTGAGGCTATATTTTTATTCACCACATGATATGTGTTTTGCTTGGAGCGTCTTGTATGACTTGAGTCTTTGCTTTTTAGTTTACGACAATCATCCTTGCTGTACACACATTTTGGAGAGACACACATGAATCAGAATTTATTAGAATACTCTATGTGCTTCACTTATATCTTTTGAGCTAGATAATTTTGCTCTAGTGCTTCACTTATATCTTTTTAAAGCACGTTGGTGATTTTATTTTATAGAAATTATTGATCTCTCATGCTTCACTTATGTCATTTTGAGAATCTTATAGAACAACATGGTAATTTGCTTTCGCTATAAAATTAGTCCTAATATGATAGGCATCCAAGATGGGTATAATAAAAACTATCATAAAAAGTGCATTGAATACTATGAGAAGTTTGATACTTGATGATTGTTTTGAGATATGAAGATGCTGATATTAGAGTCATGCTAGTTGAGTGGTCGTGAATTTGAGAAATACTTGTTCTAAAGTTTGTGATTTCCGTAGCATGCACATATGGTGAACCGTTATGTGATGAAGTCGGAGCATGATTTATTTATTGATTGTCTTCCTTATGAGTGGCAGTCGGGGACGAGCGATGGTCATTTCCTACCAATCTATCCCCCTAGGAGTATGCGCGTAGTACTTTGTTTCGATAACTAATAGATTTTTGCAATAAGTATGTGAGTTCTTTATGACTAATGTTGAGTCCATGGATTATACGCACTCTCACCCTTCCACCATTGCTACCCTCTCTAATACCGCGCACCTTTCGCCGGTATCAACACCCTCCATATATCTTCCTCAAAACAGCCACCATACCTACCTATTATGGCATTTCCATATCCATTCCGAGATATATTGCCATGCAACTTACCACCGTTCTGTTCGTTATGACACGTTACATCATTGTCATATTGCCTTGCATGATCATGTAGTTGACATCGTATTTGTCGCAAAGCCACCGTTCATAATTCTATCATACATGTCACTCTTGATTCATTGCATATCCCGGTACATCACCGGAGGCATTCACATAGAGTCATATGTTGTTCTAGTATTGAGTAGAAATTTTTGAGTTGTAAGTAAATAAAAGTGTGATGATCATCATTATTAGAGCATTGTCCCTAGAGATGGCAGTTTTGCCCATGGGTATGGGTACCCGCGGGTATCCTACCCAAAAACAGTGGGCATGGGTAAGACTTTCTACCAGTTCATACGCATGGGTAATGGGTATCGATACCCGCAAAATACATGGGTAGGGTATGGGTATGAAATTATACCCAGGGGTAACCCAATGGATATCCAGAAATATAAAAAATTTAAATCCTATAATATCTGGGTAAACCTAAAGTAATTAGCATTGCAAGTTTACAAACTTGATTTTTTCAATGGAGATTAAGACTTTTGTGTGTCAATCGTCATTGCGAAATTTTGATGTAAGTGCAAACCAGATTGTGATGGCCGAGTACCTAACAATAGTTTTAGGCCATTTTCTTGTCTTACAGTTATTATGCCAATGTTATATATTGTACCCATAAAATACCCATTGGGTATAAGATACCCGATGGGCATGGGTAACAATTTGTGCCCATGGATATTGAAATGGGTGGGTATAGAAAAAATATTTGGGTATGGGTTTGGGCACAAAAAGTTCGTACCCGCCCATACCCTACCCATTGCCATCCCTAATTGTCCCAAGTGAGGAAAGTATGATGGAGACTATGATTCCCCCACAAGTCGGGATGAGACTCCGGACGAAAAAAAAAGTGGGGCCAAAAAAAGAGAGAAAATGCCCAAATAAAAAAATGAGAGAAAAAGAGAGAAGGGACAATGCTACTATCCTGTTACCACACTTGTGCACCAAAGTAGCACCATGATCTTCATGGTAGAGAGTCTCCTATGTTCTCACTTTCATATACTAGTGGGAATTTTACATTATAGAACTTGGATTGTATATTCCAATGATGGGCTCCGTCAAAATGCCCTAGGCCTTTGTGAGCAAGCGAGTTGGATGCACACCCACTTAGTTTCTTTTTGAGCTTTCATACACTTATAGCTCTAGTGCATCCGTTGCATGGCAATCCCTACTCACTCACATTGATATCTATTGATGGGCATCTCCGTAGCCTGTTGGTACGCCTAGTTGATGTGAGACTATCTTCTCCTTTTTGTCTTCTCCACAACCACCATTCTATTCCACATATAGTGTTATGTCCATGGCTCACGTTCATATATTGCGTGAAGATTGAAAAAGTTTGAGAACATCAAAAGTATGAAACAATTGCTTGGCTTGTCATCGGGGTTGTGCATGATTTAAATACTTTGTGTGGTGAAGATAGAGCATAGCCAGACTATATGATTTTGTAGGGATAACTTTCTTTGGCCATGTTGTTTTGAGAAGACATGATTGCTTTGTTAGTATGCTTGAAGTATTATTATTTTTATGTCAATATTAAAATTTTGTCGTGAATCTTTCGGATCTGAACATTCATGCCACAATAAAGAAAACTACATTGAGAATTATGCTAGGTAGCATTCCACATCAAAAATTCTGTTTTTATCATTTACCTACTTGAGGACGAGCAGGAATTAAGCTTGGGGATGCTTGATACGTCTTCAACGTATCTATAATTTTTGATTGTTACATGCTATTATATTATCTGTTTTGGATGTTTAATGGGCTTTAATATACCTTTTTATATTATTTTTGGGACTAACCTATTAACCAAAGGCCCAGTGCAAATTGCTGTTTTTTTTTCCTATTTTAGTGTTTCGTAGAAAAGGAATATCAAACAGAATCCAAATGGAATGAAACCTTCGGGTGAGTTATTTTTGGAACAAACATGATCCAGGAGACTTGGAGTGGACGTCAAGAAAGAAGCGAGGAGGCCACGAGGCAGGACGGCGCGCCCACACCCTCGTGGGCCCCTTGCAGCTCCACCGACGTACTTCTTCTTCCTATATATACCCATATACCCCGAAAACATCCAGGAGCACCATGAAACCCTATTTCAGCCACCGCAACCTTCTATACCCGTGAGATCCCATCTTGGGGCCTTTTTTGGCGCTCCGTCGGAGGGGGAATCGATCACGGAGGGCTTCTACATCAACGCCATAGCCTCTCTGATGATGTGTGAGTAGTTTACCATAGACCTTCGGGTCCATAGTTATTAGCTAGATGGCTTCTTCTCTCTCTTTGGATCTCCATACAAAGTTCTCCTCGGTTCTCTTGGAGATCTATTCGATGTAATTCTTTTTGTGGTGTGTTTGCCGAGATCCGATGAATTGTGGGTTTATGATCAAGATTATCTATGAACAATATTTGATTCTTCTCTGAATTATTTTATGCATGATTTAATATCTTTGCAAGTCTCTTTGAATTATCAATTTGGTTTGGCCTACTAGATTGATCTTTCTTGCAATGGGAGAGGTGCTTAGCTTTGGGTTCAATCTTGCGGTGTCCTTTCCCAGTGACAGCAGGGCAACAAGGCACATATTGTATTGTTGCCATCGAGGATAAAAAGATGGGGTTTATATCATATTGCTTGACTTTATCCCTCTACATCATGTCATCTTGCCTAATGTGTTACTCTGTTCTTATGAACTTAATACTCTAGATGCATGCTGGATAGCGGTCGATGTGTGGAGTAATAGTAGTAGATGCAGAATCGTTTCGGTCTACTTGTCGCAGACGTGATGCCTATATACATGATCATGCCTAGATATTCTCATAATTATTCGCTTTTCTATCAATTGCTCGACAGTAATTTGTTCACCCACCGTAGAATTTGCTATCTTGAGAGAAGCCACTAGTGAAACCTTGGCTCTCAAAAACTGAGGGAAATAATTACACTACTTTACTGCATCACCCTTTCCTCTTCAAGGGAAAACCAACGCATGCTCAAGAGGTAGCAGGGATCAAACCCTAACAAAACTAACTCAATTACATGATAAATCCCATCCAACCCATCACCGTCCATCAAGCCTATGATGGAATTACTCACGCACGACGGTGATCATCATGAAATTGGTGATGGAGGAAGGTTGATGATGACGATGGCGACGGATTGCCCTCTCCGGAGCCCGGAACGGACTCGCGATCAGCCCTCCCGAGAGAGATTAGGGCTTGGCGGCGGCTCCGTATCATAAAACGTGATCAATCCTTCTCTCTGATTTTTTTCTCTCCGAACATGAATATATAGAGTTGGAGTTTAGGTCGGTGGAGCATCAGGGGCCCACGAGGCAGGGGGGCGCGGCCCAGGGGGGTGGGCGCGCCCCCCACCCTCGTGGACAGGGTGTGGGCCACCTGACATTGATTCCTTCGCCATTATTTTTTATATATTCCAAAAATATTCTTCGTTGATTTTCAGGTCATTCCAAGAACTTTTATTTCTACACAAAAATAACACCATGTTAATTCTGCTGAAAAGAGCGCCAGTCCGGTTTAGTTCCATTCGAATCGTGCATGTTAGAGTCCAAAACAAGGGCAAAAGTGTTTGGAGAAGTAGATACGACTGAGACATATCAATCAACACCATAGCCTCTCCGATGATGTGTGAGTAGTTTACCACAGACCTTCGGGTCCATAGTTATTAGCTAGATGGCTTCTTCTCTCTATTTGGATCTCAATACAAAGATCTCCTCGATCTTCTTGGAGATCTATTCGATGTAACTCTTTTTGCGGTGTGTTTGATGAGATCTGATGAATTGTGGGTTTATGAACTTGATTATCTATGAATATTATTTGATTCTTCTCTGAATTCTTATATGCATGATTTGATATCTTTGCAAGTCTCTTCGAATTATCGGTTTAGTTCGGCCTACTAGATTGATCTTTCTTGCAATGGGAGAAGTTCTTAGCTTTGGGTTCAATCTTGCGGTGCTCGATCCCAGTGACAGAAAGGGAAATGACACGTATTGTATTGTTGCCATCAAGGATAAAAAGATGGGGTTTATATCATATTTCTTGAGTTTGTCCCTCTACATCATGTCATCTTGCCTAATGCGTTACTCCGTTCTTATGAACTTAATACTCTAGATGCATGCTGGATAGCGGTCGATGTGTGGAGTAATAGTAGTAGATGCAGAATCGTTTTGGTCTACTTGTGACGGACGTGATGCCTATATTCATGATCATTGCCTTAGATATCATTATAACTATGCGCTTTTCTATCAATTGCTCGGCAGTAATTTGTTCACCCACCGTAATACATGCTATCTTGAGAGAAGCCACTAGTGAAACCTATGGCCCCCGGTCTACTTTACATCATATAAGTTTCCAATCTACAATTCTAGTTTACTACTTATTTTGCATTCTTTATTTTCCAATCTATACCACAAAAATACCAAAAATATTTATCTTACTATCTTTATCAGATCTCACTTTCATAAGTGAATGTGAGGGGATTGTCAACCCCTTTATCACGTTGGTTGCGAGGTTCTTGTTTGTTTGTGCAGGTACTAGGAGACTCGCGTGTAGTCTCCTACTGGATTGATACCTTGGTTCTCAAAAACTGAGGGAAATACTTACGCTACTTTGCTGCATCACCCTTTCCTCTTCAAGGGAAAACCAACGCATGCTCAAGAGGTAGCATGTCACCACAAGTATCCATGGGTCAATTATACGATATGCATCAAACAACTTCAGATTCATAATATTCAATCCAACACCAAGAACCTCAAAGAGTGCCCCAAGATTCCTACCGGAGAAACAAGGACGAAAACGTGCATCAACCCCTATGCATAGATTACCCCAATGTCACCTCGAGAATCCGTGAGTTGAGTGCCAAAACATACATCAAGTGAATCAATAGAACACCCCATTGTCACCACGGGTATCCCATGCAAGACATACATCAAGTGTTCTCAAATCCATAATAGTATTCAATCTGATAATAGTGAAACCTCAAAGGTAAAACTCAATTCATCACAAGAAGATAGAGGGGGAGAAACACCATATGATTCAACTATAGTAACAAATCTCGTGGTACTTCAAGATTGTGCCAAATCAAGAACATGAGAGAGAGAGAGATCAAACACATAGCTACTGGTACATACCCTCAGCCCCGAGGGTGAACTACTCCCTCCTCGTCATGGAGAGCGCCGGGATGATGAAGATGGCCACTGGTGATGGTTCCCCCCTCCGGCAGGGTGCTGGTGAAGGAAATATGCCCTAGAGGCAATAATAAAGTTATTATTTATTTCCTTATTTCATGATAAATGTTTATTATTCATGCTAGAATTGTATTAACCGAAAACTTAGTACATGTGTGAATACATAGACAAAACAAAGTGTCCCTAGTATGCCTCTACTTGACTAGTTCATTTATCAAAGATGGTTATGTTTCCTAACCATAGACATGTGTTGTCATTTGATGAACGGGATCACATCATTAGGAGAATGATGTGATGGACAAGACCCATTCGTTAGCTTAGGATTATGATCGTTACAGTTTCATTGCTACTGATTTCTTCATGACTTATACATGTTTCTCAGACTATGAGATTATGCAACTCCCGAATACCGGAGGAACACCTTGTGTGCTATCAAATGTCACAACGTAACTGGGTGATTATAAATATGCTCTACAGGTGTCTTCGATGGTGTTTGTTGAGTTGGCATAGATTGAGATTAGGATTTGTCACTCCGTGTATCGGAGAGGTATCTCTAGGCCCTCTCGGTAATGCACATCACTATAAGCCTTGCAAGCAATGTGATTAATGAGTTATTTGCGGGATGATGCATTACGGAACGAGTAAAGAGACTTGCCGGTAACGAGATTGAACTAGGTATCATGATACCAACGATCGAATCTCGGGCAAGTAATATACCGATGACAAAGGGAACAATGTATGTTGTTATGCGGTTTGACCGATAAAGATCTTCGTATAATATGTAGGAGCCAATATGGGGCATCCAGGTTCTGCTATTGGTTATTGACCGGAGATGAGTCTCGGTCATGTCTACATAGTTCTCGAACCTGTAGGGTTCGCACGCTTAACGTTCTGTGATGATTTGTATTATGAGTTATGTGATTTGATGACCGAAGTTTGTTCGGAGTCCCGGATGTGATCGGGGACATGATGAGGAGTCTCGAAATGGTCGAGACGTAAAGATCGATATATTGGAAAGCTATATTCGGACATCGGAAAGGTTCCGAGTGATTCAGGTATTTTTCAGAGTACCGGAGAGTTACGGGAATTCGTATTAGGCCTTAATGGGCCATACGGGAAAGGATAGAAAGGCCTCAAGGGTGGCCGTGCCCCTTCCCCATGGACTGGTCCGAATTGGACTAGGGAAAGGGGGCGCCCCCTTCCTTCCTTCTCCTTCTCCCTTCCCTTTTTCCTATTCCATGTAGGAGGTGGAATCCTACTAGGACTCCACACTTTGGGCGCGCCCTATGAGGGCCGGCCTCCTCCTCCCTCCATCCTTTATATAGATGGCCAGGGGGCACCCCATAGACAACAAGTCGATTGTTTCTAGCCGTGTGCGGTGCCCCCCTCCACCATAATCCACCTCGGTCACATCATATCGGTGCTTAGGCAAAGCCCTGTTCCGGTAGCATCATCATCATCGTCATCACACCGTCGTGCTGACGAAGCTCTCCCTCGACACTCTGCTGGATCGTGAGTTCATGGGACGTCACCGAGCTGAACGTGTGCAGATCGCGGAGGTGCCGTACTTTCGGTACTAGGATCGGTCGATCGTGAAGACGTACGACTACATCAACCGCGTTGTCATAACGCTAACGCTTACAGTCTATGAGGGTACGTAGACAACACTCTCCCCTCTCGTTGCTATGCATCACCATGATCTTGCGTGTGCGCTGTATGAAATTACTACATTCCCCAACAGTGGCATCCAAGCCAGTTTTATGCGTAGATGTTATATGCACGAGTAGAACACAAAGGAGTTGTGGGCGTGGGTATATACATATTGCTTGCCGTCACTAGTTGATTCTTGATTCAGCGGTATTGTTGGATGAAGCGGCTCAGACCGACATTACGCGTACGCTTACGCGAGACTGGTTCTACTGACGTGCTTCGCACACAGGTGGCTAGTGGGTGTCTGTTGCTCCAACTTTAGTTGAATCAGATTCAATGAAGAGTGTTCTTTCTGAAGATCAAAAAGCAATCACTATACCGCGTTGTGGTTTTTGATGCGTAGGTAAGAACGGTTCTTGCTCATTCCATAGCAGCCACGTAAAACTTGCAACAACAAAGTAGAGGACGTCTAACTTGTTTTTGTAGGGCTTGTTGTGATGTGATATGGTCAAGACGTGATGAGATATAAATTGTTGTATGAGATGATCATGTTTTGTTGAAGTTATCGGCAACTGGCAGAAGCCTTATGGTTGTCTCTTTATTGCATAAGATGCAAGCGCCAAATAATTGCTTTACTTTATCGCTATGCGATAGCAATAGTTGGCGAGACGACCATGTGATGACACGTTGATAGAGATCAAGATGATGGAGATCATGGTGTCATGCCGGTGACGATAGAGATCATGACGGTACTTTGGAGATGGAGATCAAAGGCGCAAGATGATCATGGCCAAATCATGTCACATATTTTGATTGCATGTGATGTTTATCCTTTATGCATCTTATTTTGCTTAGTTCGGCGGTAGCATTATAAGATGATCTCTCACTAAATTTCAAGGTATAAGTGTTCTCCCTGAGTATACACCGTTGCGATAGTTCGTCATGCCGAGACACCACGTGATGATCGGGTGTGATAAGTGTCGGTGTCAAAACTGGCAGATCTCGGGTAGGGGGTCCCGAACTGTGCGTCTAAGGATCGATGGTAACAGGAAACAGGGGGCACGATGTTTACCCAGGTTCGGGCCCTCTTGATGGAGGTAATACCCTACTTCATGCTTGGTTGATTTTGATGAGTATAGGGGTTACAAGAGTTGATCTACCTCGAGATCGTATGTTGTGGTCTAAACCCTACAGGCATGATGAGTAATCTCATAATAATCTATTGACTAGCCTGGCCTCGGCTTATATAACATACCAGAAGCCTAGGATAACAAGAGTCCTAGCCGAATACATTGGTGGAGAGGAGTCCTTGTCTTGATCACCAAGTCTTGTGGAATCTTCCTCGTGTATACATCGGCTGTCCGAACTGGCCCATGAGCATACGGCCATGGGGGTCCTCGGCCCAATCCAACTGATTGGGAGACGACGTGGTGAGTACCCCCTAGTCCAGGACACCGTCAGTAGCCCCCTGAACCGGTCTTCAAGTTGGGGGCACTCCTCTATTCTTCCGAACTGTTCTTCATCTTCGGTCGTTGGTCTTGAAAACTGGTTCAACAAATCTTCCCATCTTTGATCTTGAGGATCGCCGAAGTAAATCCGAAGAGTTTACACGTCGGGTATCCGAGGAGCCCCTTTAAGTTCTCGGCCTTTATCAATGCCTTGTTATTTTTATGCCATGCCTCGGGTTTGAAGTTATTCCAGGGCGGCGGCGGCCTCTTGCGTCCGAGCTCCAACGCCGGACTGCATTCGAGGTATCTTTTGCAGCCGAGCACCAACGTCGGACCGCTTCCGAGCTCCAACGCCGGAATGCATCCGAGCTCCAATGCCAGACTATGTCCGAGCTCCAATGCCGGACTATATCCGAGGTGTCATAAATCACCTTAGTTCAAAAAAGTTGAAGGAGTTTAGCCGAGCTTAATGCCGGAAATGCCCTCTATGGAGCCAGCCACTAGCGCCCGAGCTTTATGCCGGACTGCTTCCGAGGTGGTGCACCACCCCGACCGCGGGCCGATTTTTTGTCAATATTTTTGATTGGTGCAATTTATTCTCTACTGAGATATATAGCCAGTAGCCCTCAAGGTGTGTATCGGTCTAAAACCCGAGATGCACCTGAAGGATGACATAAGACCGCTGATCCCAGTAGCCCCTGAGATTCAGGTTGATTCACAAAATCGGCCTGAGGATCAGCTCCTAGCTCGGCAGAATACTTTTGGACACAAAAGGCGGTGTGCAAATTCCTCGAGACTCAGGTTGGGTGCGGCCGACCAACCTGAGGATCATAATCTCCTCGAACGCTATATTGCACTTTAAATTTTCTGCATTGGATTGTCAATGTAGTAGCCCCCGAGACACTGGTTGGGTGGCAACACCAGATCAGGGGATCGATACGCCCCTTTCAATATTAGTGAATGATAAGCCCAAAGCCCAGTAGCCCCCAAGCCTTAATATGGGCACGGGTGGCCGAATTAAGGATCGATATCCAGAGTAAAACCACAAATTATGTGTAATGATTCTACGTATCGAAGTACTTTACATCAGTAATGCTCGGATCCGCGTTGTACAAAACTTTGTTGACCGACCATCAGCTTCAACCTCCTAGGCAAGAAGCCGGGGAGTGTTTGTCCTACTTTACAAAGGTGCGCGGAGAGATATGTTATATTACTGAATGTAAGAAACATCTTCCAAGGAAAATAGTCCTGCTATCGGTTCCTTTCTTTGGGTCGTCATGCTTATCATGATCATGAAACCTCACATACGATCAATGTGGGAGGAAAATATTGAGGATTTAGTTCGAGGAAAGTTCCCGAACTCTGTGGTATTAATGAACCAAAATTTTTTATTTCCGTCGTTGCCGACCAATGTGATCCTTTAAGATCGCTAGCTTTCGGCTTCACCCAGTCTGAGGTACTAACTCAGATGACCCAGTAGTAACAATCACAGAGGTGCTCCCTTTACCGCCTAGCTGAACAATCGGGAACGTAGGGGTAAGCACAGGAGCTAGGCAACCCAGCTTGGCAAAAATCTTAAGTCAAATTGATGCATATTTATGGCTTTATAACGATGATTACGGAAGGCAGCCCTTGTATATTAAATACAAATGACGATGATATGTTTATTTTCACTCCGTTGCGACCGTTTATCAGTTGAAACTGGCCCATCGTCGGCTTCTACCCCTTTGTAGATACTATGCAGGGTGTCTCCGCAATAACAAGACAACACTTAGCCGACGTCTCGGTGCCCGAAGGCGGTTGTGTTAGCGGAAACGAGACAATCAGATATGCGGGCTTTATAACTTTCACTTAGTCATAGGAGCTTTAAACTCGGGAAGTTAGCTACGAGCCCCCGGTTAGTGTTCGGCGATATCCAAGATCAAGCCGTAAACACTTCGGCCAATGTTATGAACGACCCGTCATTTAACATAGTCATCGGATCGCTGACCAGTTTACGCTTATTGTGACAGTCAGTTTTCGGCTTTCTCCACTGAGGTGCTTAACCATGCGAGCTGGAAGCACAATCGCAGTGGTTCTCCCTTTGCACACCTAGCCGAACAAAGCGGAACGTAGGGGGCAAGCACAGGAGCCGGGCAACCCAACTATTTGACCGAAGACATAGTTTGAAACCGATGCATATATAGCAATATCCGAGAATGTTTTTGCTGAATCTCTAAAGGTGTCCGGCGTTGCACTGCGAGACTTATGCTGAAAACACACAAATAGTTAAAAAGTGCCATAAGCTTGGAAAACCAAAAAACGTCAGTAAAAACTTGACGTCCGAACAAGATCAAGTGTTCGGTGCCAATCCGAAAATTGGAAAAACAATTGTGCTTCTGTCGTGCTTTAACATGACACACCCAATCTCAAGACTTCACGCGGGTCACTCTACGGCTTCAAGATCATTATCCCAAAGGCGGAGTACTTCTCCGAGGTCAGTTTAGCAAATTAAACTCGAGCGGCTTTTAGAGAGAAGACAGGCTATCCGGCTATTAACCATACACCCGAGTCAAAAAAGGAGCGGTAGAAAAAGGCTTTGCAACGACCAAGAAGAAAGCACATTTACTATAAAACAACTCATATAAATTTTAAGAGCCCCCAAGTGACTTGGGTAAAAGAATTTTATGTATAATTATTGTATGTACCGATGTACTTATATCATATCTGTGTTCACCCGAACTTTAAACGCGTCTTAACCGACTGTCGGCTTCTCCCTCTTTGGTTAAGGACCGAAAAGTTACATGTACTCCACCTGTCGAAAGTATCGATGGTGTTTCCGATAACCAGACAATCAGGCCATAAGGCTGTAACAAATAAACCGCGCTCAGGGAACTTATGCTATAGTACTGATGAAGTGTAAGAAGCATCTTCGAAGAAAATAGTGTTGGAAATATGCCCTAGAGGCAATAATAAATTAGTTATTATTATATTTCCTTGTTCATGATAATCGTTTATTATCCATGCTATAATTGTATTGATAGGAAACTCAGATACATGTGTGGATACATAGACAACACCATGTCCCTTGTAAGCCTCTAGTTGACTAGCTCGTTGATCAATAGATGGTTACGGTTTCCTGACCATGGACATTGGATGTCGTTGATAACGGGATCACATCATTAGGAGAATGATGTGATGGACAAGACCCAATCCTAAGCTTAGCTCAAAGATCGTGTAGTTCGTATGCTAAAGCTTTTCTAATGTCAAGTATCATTTCCTTAGACCATGAGATTGTGCAACTCCCAGATACCGTAGGAATGCTTTGGGTGTACCAAACGTCACAACGTAACTGGGTGACTATAAAGGTGCACTACAGGTATCTTCGAAAGTGTCTGTTGGGTTGGCACGAATCGAGACTGGGATTTGTCACTCCGTGTAAACGGAGAGGTATCTCTGGGCCCACTCGGTAGGACATCATCATAATGTGAACAATGTGATCAAGGAGTTGATCACGGGATGATGTGTTACGGAACGAGTAAAGAGACTTGCCGGTAACGAGGTTGAACGAGGTATCGGGATACCGACGATCGAATCTCGGGCAAGTATCGTACCGCTAGACAAAGGGAATTGTATACGGGATTGATTAAGTCCTTGACATCGTGGTTCATCCGATGAGATCATCGTGGAACATGTGGGAGCCAACATGGGTATCCAGATCCCGCTGTTGGTTATTGACCGGAGAGTCATCTCGGTCATGTCTGCATGTCTCCCGAACCCGTAGGGTCTACACACTTAAGGTTCGGTGACGCTAGGGTTATAGAGATATTAGTATGCGGTAACCCGAAAGTTGTTCGGAGTCCCGGATGAGATCCCGGACGTCACGAGGAGTTCCGGAATGGTCCGGAGGTAAAGAATTATATATAGGAAGTGCTATTTCGGCCATCGGGACAAGTTTCGGGGTCACCGGTATTGTACCGGGACCACCGGAAGGGTCCCGGGGGTCCACCGGGTGGGGCCACCTGCCCCGGGGGGGCCACATGGGCTGTAGGGGGTGTGCCTTGGCCTATATGGGCCAAGGGAACCAGCCCCAAGAGGCCCATGCGCCAAGAGAGAGAAAAAAGGGGAGAGTCCTAAAGGGGGAAGGCACCTCCGAGGTGCCTTGGGGAGGATGGACTCCTCCCCCCCTTGGCCGCACCCTTCCTTGGAGGAAGGGGCAAGGGCTGCGCCTCCCCCCTCTCCCTTGGCCCTATATATAGTGGGGAAAAGGAGGAGCAACCATACCTAAGGCCTGGCGCCTCCCTCTCCCTCCCGTGACACATCTCCCTCCTCCCGCAGCGCTTAGCGAAGCCCTGTTGGAATCCCGCTACTTCCACCACGCCGTCGTGCTGCTGGATCTCCATCAACCTCTCCCTCCTCCTTGCTGGATCAAGGCGTGGGAGACGTCTCCGTTCCGTACGTGTGTTGAACGCGGAGGTGCCGTCTGTTCGGCGCTAGGATCATCGGTGATTTGAATCACGACGAGTACGACTCCATCAACCCCGTTCTCTTGAACGCTTCCGCGCGCGATCTACAAGGGTATGTAGATCCACTCCTCCCTCGTTGCTAGATGACTCCATAGATAGATCTTGGTGACACGTAGGAAAATTTTGAATTTATGCTACGTTCCCCAACAAATAGTACCTCCACCGATACCTTTCTTCGGTTGCTCATTGTTACTATGAGACTTGTGCAATAGATTTTTTGTACTCATGAGTTCCGTTGTGTGCCGGCCATGATTGAAAACAATAAGAGCGCTAGCTTTCGGCTTCACCCAGTCTGAGGTGCTAACTCGGATGACTCGGTAGTAACAATCACAGAGGTGCTCCCTTTACCGCCTAGCCGAACAATCGGGAACGTAGGGGTAAGCACAGGAGCCAGGCAACCCAGTTTGTGAAACACTTAAGTCAACATGATGCATATTGTGGCGTAATACACGAACAAGGAACGAAGCCGTACAAGTATAATCATATGTAAGAGGAAATGCTTCATAAAGGAAGCCCCTAAATAAATGGGGTATTTGAATTTGTGTGTCACAAACAAAGGTTTGACAAGGAATTTTGTCACAAACAACTTTTTGCCAAAAAAGTATAATGCTTGGTCGAACCGAACAAAATTTAAAACTGAAAGCTTTTGAGCATCAAAATGACTTAGCTGGTTAATGTGCTCAGTATTGATGATGCGGTCCGAGCTTACGGCAGGATGAGCTCCCAGCCCCCAAGCCGGTCTCGAGGTGGCAAAGCAAAGAGCTCGATGCTCCGAAGTGGCGACATAGCACGGCCGATGCAGGCCGGCAGTGTGACGCCGAAGTACCCGGCGTGGGTTAATGAAGTGAGGACGAAGCCCCCAGTCCAGCCGAGGTGACATGGTATGTCTATACGCCGAGGTGACAACAATGCCCGACCCAGATCATTTACCTGTGCATGGAAAATAGTGCAAACCGGGGATAATGGTAACAATAATAAAAAAATGTTGCATAATTAATAATTTACGCAAAGTGAGTAATAAAAGAAATATGGCACGTGTGCCGAACACTCGATGAGGTAGAGCTCTCTTAGTGATGCCGAAGTCCCGAGGCAACCGAACATGTCGGTATGGCGATTCGACCAACAAGGTGATCACACGAGCCGATTGGGATAACGACGTCGGCTTGCCAAAGTGACCGCGTGACGCAGTCGAAGTCGATCACCTACACACATAAAATAGTGCGGTCTAAAAAGGACAATTGCTTTTCGCAAAAATAATTTATTGAAAGAGATGTGGCCTGGTGCCGACGTCAAGTCGATGCAGGGCATCGGCATGACGCGGTGAAGGCATGGCCAAGCCTGAATTCGCAGGCCGGTCTGAGTTCCGGATGCGTCATTCGCCGAACTGTATACGGAAACTGACCGAACCACCACGCAACCATTGTTAATGCGGCCACCATTTGATAGACCTATGTACAGATGATGAAACAAAATAGAGTAATAATTCCTTGGGAAAAATAAACCCAAGCAAGAAAACAGTACTAGGATTAATAGCACTTGGTTTATCAGTTGTAGCAATATGAAGAAAGGTTGCACCCAAAATTGAGACTCGATCCGCACACCCATTGTCTGATGGGCGATAAAGCGACGGCATGGCGATGCTGGCAAAGGTGGGCCCGCCAAGGCAAAGCCCCCGGTCCAGCTAACATGACGAAGCTGGCCGGCTGGTGACGCCAAAGTCACCAGAGTATGTTGATGAATAAATAGCAAAGTCCCCGGTCTAGCCGAGATGACGGAGCGATTCACTAAGGAGACGCAGCAGTTGCCATGTTAGCCGAGGTGTTGAAGCAGTTCGGTGTGATGTACATCGGCTTGAAAAAGCAACAGTGCAGCCATGCCGACGCTGGTCATAACTTGTGACGTGGTCAATGCCGGATTGATGAAGTGACCGAGCGGCGATGTCGGCGCGCCTGACCCGTGCAATCCATGGAGCGATGGTGTTGGTGATGATTTATCCTTCGCGATGCCGAACTCTTGTTCGGCTTGCCGAGCTGATGATCTGATAAGTTTAGGCTCGGCTCGATGAAGCGATGATCTGTCTAGCGCAGGTCGGCAGACGTGGAGCAATGTTACCGCACTGGTGTGACACCAGCGCGATGGTGAAGAGTGCCTCAAAGAAGGCTTAAAATTTTATGAACACGTGTTAAAAGTAAGGGCACTGCTAGGCGTCAACCGACTGATTTCGAGGAAAATCAGTCAGCTCGACAGCCGTCCGATCTAACACAGCTAGTGTGGATAGCAACGCATCTCGGGTTGACCCGTCGTCCCCTGTAGCACTGCAGCCTTGGTCACTTGTCGCCAGCACGCCTCATCCTTCATCTCGTGTAGCCACGCCGGCCACGAACCATCGCCGCCTTACAGCAGCCCCCACAAAGCAATTGCTCGTCCCCTGGAAACACATGTGGCTGCTGCGACCACACCCGCCGGCGAGACCTGCTGATTGTAGCACCACACGCACGCTGTATTTCAGCATCCGCCTCGGACGACACCCGGGTTGCAGCACTAGGTGCACAACATTGCAGCTTCGCCGGCGACAACACCTGGGTTGCAGCACCATGTGTTCTGCTTTGCAGCTCCGCCGGCGACGAGACCCGGGTCACAGCACGACGGGCGTTGCATTACAACTCCACCACCAGCAAGATCCGGGTCACAGCAGCAGTGGTGTTACATTGCAGCTCCGCCGTCGACGAGATCACAGCTCGTCTACATTGATAGAAGCAACCCGCCGGCGACGAGATCCGGGTCGTAGCAACAGAGCCCGTTGCATTGCAGCTGCGCCGGCCACGAGGTCCACATGAAGTAGCATCACGTGCGTTGCATAGAAACAACCTGTCGTCGGCGAGATCCACGGTTGCAGCTGTTGGCACCTGTTGGATGCTGCGTTGGTGGTGTTCTTGCATCTAGAGAAAGAGAGAAGCGGGGGTGGAAGAGAGACAAAGGTGGCTGCAGCAGTAGCGGTTGCAGTGGTGTCATGCTTGAAGCAGCTGCCGGCGGCCTGGCGCCAAGCGTGGTGAGTCACAACTTTACGGTGGTGGAGCCTATAACAAGAAAACCACAAGAGAGGGAGAGAGTGAAAGAGATAAAATGGAGGAGATGAGGAAGGAAAAGAAATCAGGGGAGATGGGAAGGCCCGTGACGCTTCTGGAGAGGGAGACGTGGGCCACAGCCACGTGGAGAGCGATGGACCCAGCTTAAAAGTCTATGAGATCAGTCGGTCTAAAAAGAACATTTCCCTAAAAGTAACGCACAATACCATAGAAGAAAATTCCTTTAAAAAGGTTGTCTAATATCACGTTCATAAAGAAACATGAATTCTGGTCGGATCTGTATTCGCGCAGAAAACAGATCCGAAAAGTGATGCACTAATCGGAAGGTTCTCAAAGTTTGGACGGTCGGATCGAGCTGAAATTTTGAGGGGTGGTAGATATAGGAATTCCGCAGCCGATCAGCGGTTGTATCTTCCAAAGGACGTCCGAGCTAGGTGCTGGAGACCACGCTCTAAACTCGTCCAGATTCCCGTCCAGATTTGACAGGGCTCTGGTATATCGTAGATTGCCGGAGATTCCTCCATCGGAACTCGACGAAATTTTGCATGATTGTTGTAGACTCAATTCCGCACAATTTCACCAAAGGAATCGTCAAAGCGATGCTCGACGGGGTGGTGGCAGCGAATACAATTTCGCTGTTCGGAAAATAGCACGGTCGCCCGAGGGCAATGTTGACGTTGAGCCCCCGAGCTCCATGGATGATTTCTCCATGATCTTGATAGAGATCGGAGTTGATGTGGATGAAGGCCCCCGTCCGAACATGACGATCGGAGATGGAGCGCGGTTCTCGGACGAGCCGAGGTGACCAGTCGAGCCAGCGACGAAGATGCCGGCGTCGCAGTTGATCTGCGGGCGAGCCATTGATCCTTTGTCGATCACACAGCGGAACTCTCAATGAAAGCACCATTGTCGGTGTCAAAACCGGCAGATCTCGGGTAGGGGGTCCCGAACTATGTGTCTAAGGATCGATGGTAACAGGAGACAGGGGACACGATGTTTACCCAGGTTCGGGCCCTCTTGATGGAGGTAATACCCTACTTCCTGCTTGATTGATTTTAATGAGTATAGGGGTTACAAGAGTTGATCTACCTTGAAATCGTATGTTGTGGTCTAAACCCTACATGCATGATGAGTAACCTCATAATAAGCTATCGAGTAGCCTGGCCTCGGCTTATATAACATACCAGAGGCCTAGGATAACAAGAGTCCTAGCCGAATACATTGGTGGAGAGGAGTCCTTGTCTTGATCACCAAGTCTCGTGGAATCTTCCTCGTGTATACATCGGTTGTCCGAACTGGCCCATGAGCATACGGCCATGGGGGTCCTCGGCCCAATCCAACTGATTGGGAGACGACATGGTGAGTACCCCAATAAGCTCTACGTTCACATACAACGGGTGCAATCTAGTTTTGCACACGCGGATTACTCGGGTTAAACTTGACGAGCCTAGCATATGCAGATATGGCCTTGGAACACTGGAGACCGAAAGGTCGAGCGTGAATCATATAGTAGATATGATCAACATAGTGATGTTCACCATTGAAAACTACTCCATCTCACGTGACGATCGGACATGGTTTAGTTGATTTGGATCACGTGATCATTTAGATGACTAGAGGGATGTCTATCTAAGTGGGAGTTCTTAAGTAATATGATCAATTGAACTTTAATTTATCATGAACTTACTTTTGATAGTATTTGCATAACTATGTTGTACATCAATAGCTTGCGATGTAGCTCCCCGTTTATTTTTGATATGTTCCTAGTGAAAAAACTATGTTGAAAGATGATAGTAGCAATGATGCAGACTAGGTCTGTGATCTGAGGATTATCCTCATTGCTGCACAAAAGAATTATGCCCTTGATGCACCGCTAGGTGACAGACCTATTGCAGGAGCAGATGCAGACATTATGAATGTTTGACAAGCTCGGTATGATGACTACTTGATAGTTTAGTGCACCATGCTTTACAGCTTAGAACCGGGACTTCAAAAATGTTTCGAACGCCACACACCATATAAGATGTTCCAAGAGTTGAAATTGGTATCTCATACGCATGCCCGTGTCAAGAGGTATGAGACCTCTGACAGTACTTTGCCTACAAGATGGAGGAGAATAGCTCAACGAGTGAGCATGTGCTCAGAATGTCTAAGTACTACAATCACTTGAATCAAGTGAGAGTTAATCTTCCGATAAGATAGTGATTGACAGAATTCTCTAGTCACTATCACCATGTTACTAGAACTTTGTGATGAACTATAATATGCAAGGGATAACGGAAACGATTATCAAAGCTCTTCACGATGCTGAAATTGGCGAAGGTAGAAATCAAGAAAAAGCATCAAGTGTTGATGGTTGAGAAGACCACTAGTTTCAAGTAAAAGGGCAAGGGAAAGAAAGGGAACTTCAAGAAGAATGGCAAGCAAGTTGCCACTCCCATGAAGAAGCCCAAAGCTAGACCCAAGCCTGAAACTGAGTGCTTCTACTACAAAGGAAATAGTCACTGGAAGTGGAACTGACCTAGATACTTGGCGGATAAGAAGGATGGCAAAGTGAACAAAGATATATTTGATATACATGTTATTGATGTGTACTTTACTAGTGTTTATAGCAAACCCCTCGGTATTTGATACTAGTTCAGTTGTTATTTTTCACCAAGTCTGTAACCTGTTATCGTTTGCACTTTTGCCATGCTTGTTTGAATCTGTTAATGAGTGAATTAGCCGTAGCTCAATGTTCATCTTTTGTCAAGCATCTTGAGTGGATCCCTGCCATGTATTTTGTTGTCATGTTGGAGTGTTGTAGCATGTTGTTCTTGATGCATTTAGATGGTCTCGTGCTGTTAATCGCAGATCGGTGCCATATTTGTTTTGCTTGTCATTATCAAACCATGCATCCGATTCCGGTGATCTTTATATCAATTTCAACCAAAATCAACTCCTCTTTCTAGTGGCACTCTTGGTTTTCCAAGTTTAGGCCAGGTTCAATCATTCCTTTCCAAATCATGCATATGCATCGCATATCGCATCCCGCATATCATACCTTGTTTGCATCATGTTGTTTGTGCATTGCACGTGGTTGATTGTTCTCCCTTTGCTTGTGTTTATTGCTTTGGGTAGAGCCGGGAGACAAGTACATGATCGAGGAGCCCATTGAGTACGTTTATGAGGACGAGCTTTCGTCTTCTTGGAGAACTTTGCAAGCAAGATGACCATACCCTCGAAATCACTTCTATCTTTGCTTGCTAGATGCTTGCTCTTTTGCTATGCCTATGTTGTGTTACCTACCACATGCTTATCATACCTCCCATATTCTTAAGCCAAGCCTCTAACCACCTTGTCCTAGCAAACCGTTGTTTGGCTATGTTACCGCTTTGCTCAGCCCCTCTTATAGCGTTGTTAGTTGCAGGTGAAGATTGGAGTTTGTTCCATGTTGGAACATGGATTTTTGTTGGGATATCACAATATCTCTTATTATATTAATTCATATATATTCTTGGTAAAGGGTGGAAGGCTCGGCCTTATGCCTGGTGTTTTGTTCCACTCTTGCGGCCCTAGTTTCCGTCATACCGGTGTTATGTTCCTTGATTTTGCGTTCCTTACACGGTTGGGTTATAATGGGAACCCCTTGAAAGTTCGCCTTGAATAAAACTCCTCCAGCAAGGCCCAACATTGGTTTTACCATCTGCCACCTAGCCTTTTCTTTCCCTTGGGTAGGCCTGCCCAAGGGTCATCTTTATTTAAACCCCCGGGCCAGTGCTCCTCTAAGTGTTGGTCCAAACTGAGCGATGTCCGGAGCTACCAGGGGCAACTCTGGGCAGGCCCACCCGACGTCTGGCTCATCCGGTGTGCCCTGAGAATGAGATATGTGCAGCTCCTATCGGGATTTGTCGGCACATCTGGGTGGCTTTGCTGGTCTTGTTTTACCATTGTCGAAATGTCTTGTAACCGGGATGCCGAGTCTGATCGGATTGTCTAGGGAGAAGGAATATCCTTCGTTGACCGTGAGAGCTTGTGATGGGCTAAGTTGGGACACCCCTGCAGGGATTTGAACTTTCGAAAGCCGTGACCGCGGTTATGGGAAAATGGGAATTTGTTAATGTCCGGTTGTAGAGAACCTGAAACTTAACTTAATTAAAATGCATCTACCGCGTGTGTAGCCGTGATGGTCTCTTTTCGGCAGAGTCCGAGAAGAGAACACGGTCTCGTGTTATGCTTGATCGTAGGTTGTTCTAGGATCACTTTTTGATCATAGTTTGCCGATCGTGTCTTTGCCTTCTCTTCTCGCTCTCATTTGCGTAAGTTAGCCACCATATATGCTAGTGATTGCTGCAGCTCCACCTCACCTACCTTTCCCTACCTATAAGCTTAAATAGTCTTGATCGCGAGGGTGTGAGATTGCTAAGTCCCAAGTGACTCACAGATACTTCCAAAACCAGTTTGCAGGTGCCGACGATACCGTGCAGGTGACGCAACCGAGCTCAAGGAGGAGCTCGATGAAGACCGTGTTTGTTATGTTGTTTCCGTTTTTCAGTTGATTAGCAGTGGAGCCCAGTTGGGACGATCGGGGATCTGTGTAGCTTTTAGGGTAGTCTTCTTTTATTTTGGTTCCGTAGTCGGACCTTGATTGTATCTGGATGATGTAATGCTTTATTCATGTATTGTGTGAAGTGGCGATTGTAAGCCAACTATGTACCTTTTTCCCTTATTGTATTACATGGGTTGTTGTGAAGATTACCTCACTTGCGACATTGCTTTCAATGCGGTTATGCCTCTAAGTCGTGCTTCGACACGTGGGAGATATAGCCGCATCGAGAGCATTACAAGTTGGTAATCAGAGCCTTCCCCGACCTTAGGAGCCCCCTGCTTGATTGAATCGTTGGCGTTGTTGAGTCTAGAAAAATGCTTTGAGTCATTTAGGATTATATATATCGGAGAGTAGGATTCTTTTTACTCCTCAGTCCCTTCGTCGCTCTGGTGAGGCATCCTGACGTAGAGTTTTGACTCTTCTCTCCTCAAATTTCACTAAAAAAAATTCGGATCACGCGGGTATCTTGGAATCGTTCCGATGGTTTTGTGACGAGAACATTGTTCTTGGTTCCTCCTGACATTTAGGGGTTGTGGCAGTGTCCCGAGGAGTTGAGCTCCGAGGTGTTGTCATCACAATTTTATCGTTGCAGTTCTGGAATACCTGAGTTTTCACTGACATCGAAAATCTCTTTTATGCAGTTGTTGGTGAGATAACCTCAACGCCACCCAGTACTGGGGCGGGAGTTTGGGAGTATTGCCATAACTCGTATAACGGATGCTTTTCGAAGGTTGAGGTAAATGATTTCCGAAGGTTTCTTGGTTATGTGTTGAAGGATGGATACAGCTGGATGTAGGATTTGCTAGTTTTGGGTGAGATATTATGCTTCCCCTATATCCCCAACACCTGATTACATAACCGGAAAATTTCGGGGGTTTATAAGTGGGAATTCAAGTAGCTCGTAGGATATCTTTCCCACAGAGGTATGATATGAAATTGGGGTTCAACGTCTAGTGGTCCGCCTATCCACGGTTGGTTTTACAGTGGTCTCGTTGTGTCTTAAAGAGTCCTTGGCTATGCTGACTCGGGGACGCTTCATATGTCATGTGCACTGCCTTGTACATGATGGTGATATACGATCGAGCCCGTGTAGGCCCCACCACGAAAACTTCGGATGAAATCTCTATCATATGTTTGTTCTGGCTTATTTTGCAAGCCAATCCTTTGTTTTGCTTTCGAGTTATGGTATTCGAATTGCTTCGAAGTCAAATGTTGATTCCATACCTTTCCAAAGCGGTGTTCTCATGTTCCTATGTGAATACCAATCCTTCATGATAATCGAGATTGTCATGCCAATCCTTTTCAACCGGTGTGTCTCTCGTCAAGCGGATCCGTTCATTTTCAACATCCGCAAGATTCAATCTCAGCTTTCTCAACGGTGTTTGTTTCATCCATCCCAAGTTGTCTTTGTCGTCCCTCCCTCCCACCCTTGTTTCTTCAAGGATTCAGATTTCTTAATCAAGTATACTTTTATTCATGTGAAGTTTCTTCGTTCTCTCCGTCAATATTCTTATCCGGTGATTCTCAAGAAGATTCTAATAGAGCTTCAAGTTCGTCACTCTTCACACATTTTCTTCTCCGGTGGATCCAAGTCAAGCTTGGTTGATCATACCCTTTCCTCATTTCTATGCCTTTTCATGCCGGTGCACCTCTTAATCATCCATTTCTCGCTATTCAATTATTCCGGAGTGCTAAAGATATCTCAGAAGGATCGTCTTGTCATTCAAGATCCGTTCAACCTATTTGGAGGTTGTTATCTCATTCAAGCCATTTAAATCAACCGGTGCAATCTCTCTCCAAAATCGTTCAACGGTGTATCTTTTCAGTGGGCTCTAACCCACAAGTCTTTTTCCAGGATCTTACTTGACTCTTCTAATTTTTCCCGGAGATATTATCAAATTCTTTTCAAAGTTTGACGTAAGAATGAATTGTCATCAGTCATATGTCTTCCTCCAAGATCTTTCAAATTCTTTTCATCGTTGGCTCAACCGTTTCCATTCTTCCTTCCTGAGTGCCTCAATAATTCTTGGTGGTGTTTCTCGTCGTCATTCTCAACATTTGAAGACCGAAGAAGAGTTTTACCTCCATATCTTATCCGTTCTCTCAGAGATTCGTGGTTCTAGTTCGAGGCCATCCTCTCATAATTGTTTTCGATTGTCAGAATTCTTTTCACCCATCCGAAGCAATTCAAGAGTCTTCTCAGTTTGATTATCCGGAGTCCATTAATTCAGGTTTATTCATTCTCAACTTTCAGTTATCATTCTCCAATCTTACCGGTGCATCGTTCAAGTGATCTCTAATCAGTCGTGATCCCTTCGTTCTCATGTATCTAGATTGTCTCAAGTATCTTCGTTCATTTCACAATTCTTACCCGGTGATTCATCCCTTTACTTTGTTCTTTTTCAATTCTTACGGTGGTTCGTTCAAGAGTTCT
The DNA here is from genome assembly GCF_003073215.2 of Triticum urartu. Taxonomy (NCBI): domain Eukaryota; kingdom Viridiplantae; phylum Streptophyta; class Magnoliopsida; order Poales; family Poaceae; genus Triticum; species Triticum urartu. The sequence continues at coordinate 229,748,939 of NC_053028.1, forward strand.
CTTCCTTGGTTATCATATCAATTTATCCGTTCTTCCAAATCCTAACGGTGGTTCATGGAAGACATTCTCAAGTTTATGTTATATCTCTCTTAATCTTTTCTACGAGAATAAGTAATATGTCAAATCTGTTGATTGTCATCAATTTAATTGGTGAAGGATAAGCATAATGTAATTTTTATTCTTGTTTCATCGAGTGAACTCAATTCCCTATTCCGGAGGCTCGTCAAATTCCTGATTTCAATTGTTTCATCTTCTCTTTTTCCCGGAGTTCCAACCTTTTTCAATTATTTCACCATGGATATTCATCTAAATCGGTACAATGATTCACCTTGTGTTTTCAACTTCTCTTTCCTTCTGTTTGATCATTCTTTTGTTTAATGGAGTTCTTCATGAAGGTTCTACATGATGGTTCATCAAGGATTTAATTCCTTCTCGAAGTGTTCATCAACATTCTTTTAAGAGGAGCCCAAGCATCCTTCATCTTGCAATCCGGAGCGCAATTCTTTTTACCTCATCTTTTGAGATGGTGTTATGTCACTCTTGACAATTTGAGTTTGTGTTTCATGATTCCCATGTTTGTCAAGATTGAGATATTTTAAATCCATCAACCTCTTCGTTGGAGTTATCTCGGGATATATTTCACCTAAATCCTTCCCTAAGGATTGTTGCTATTTATGGTGCTCATAAAGGACCCAAGTTCTTCTTTTATCCTTCCGGTGAATAAGTTTCTCGTCTCCTTCTTGACATCAAGCCAAAATATTGTTTCGTCAGTGGCGGCATTTCACCTCATAATTTTGAGATGTCTTACATAAGCCCACATCAATCTTATTCTTTTTGTTGTTGGTTTTCAAACAACTCCGTTCGACCCTTCTCCTAAAGATGCCTTTTCAAGCTCTTTTGTGGTAGAAGTTGGCATTTTCTTCTCCATTCTCCTATTTCAATTATCTATCTTCTATTCTTTTGTTCCGGAGGCATTGTGATGTTGCTCTTTTCAACCCATCATCTCGTTTTGTCAAAGATCATGTTCTTTTCATGCCTATCCATTTAACCGGAGTGTTGTGCCCTTTTGCTCAAGTTCTTTTCGCCTTATCAAGCCTTGCATCTCTTTTCAACCGGAGTGCTGCCTGAGATCTTTCTTACCCCTTGTCCCATTCTTTTAATAGTTTCGGAGGTAGTGTGTTGTGATTTCATCAAGTATCTTCTCATCTTATCAAGTTCTTATTCAATCCTTCTTCTTTTCAGTCGGAGTGCTGCCCTAATTATATCATTCTTATTCCTTCTCTATCTTGTTTTAACCGGAGTGTTGTGTTTATCATTCCCCTTCTAACCAAAGTCTCATCCAAGTGCTTTCTTTTTGCCAAGCTCATATTCTTTACCTTCCATTTCCAACCGGAGTGTTGCCGTAAATGATCTTTATCCTTCCTTGTACATCCCGTGTCAACCAAGGTGCTTGCATCTACTTCTTGTCCATTGCACCCCTTTTCTTATGTCTTTCAACCTACAAGGTTCTAGTAATGTTCCTTGTTCCTCTTTTCTAAAGGAGTGTTTGCAACTTTGCTCTTCTTCGTTGCATTCTTTCTTGAAATTTGTTCAAACTCTCAAGGTTCATGGTTTCACTCGTTAGTCAAAGAAGCAACTTAGTTTTACCTCTTCTCTTTCTCTTCCGTTTTTTCCCTCCAGTGCCATTCTAGATCTCGGGACGAGATCCTCTCATAGTGGTGGAGTGTTGTGACGCCCCAAGACCGATGTGCCAGGTATCTTCCAGTTATTCGCTGTTGTTGCCTTGTCATTGCTGGCGTGTCATGCATTTCATATCATGTCATCATGTGCATTTCATTTGCATACATGTTCATCTCATGCATCCGAGCATTTTCCCCGTTGTCCGTTTTGCAATCCGGCGCTCCTATGTCACCCGGTGTCCCTTTCTACCTCTTTTCGTGTGCGGGTGCTAAACGTTATCGGATTGGACCGAGACTTGCCAAGCGGCCTTGGTTTACTACCGGTAGACCGCCTGTCAAGTTTCGTACCATTTGGACTTCGTTTGATACTCCAATGGTTAACCGAGGGATTGAAAAGGCCTCGTGTGTGTTGCAGCCCAACACCTCTCCAAAGTGGCCCAAAACCCACCTAAACCCCCTCCATCACCTAGGCCGTTTGATCACGATCCCATGGCCACAAACCGCACCTCATTTGGACTCTCCTAGCTCCCTCTACCTATAAATATGTGGCCTCCCCAGAAAAATCCGCGCAGATCAAACCCTACCCTAACTTCCCTCCGCGCCGCCGGACATGTCCGCCCGCCGGAGGGCGTGTCCATCCTGCCGCCACCTCACTCCGGCGAATGAGGCGCCAACACATCACCGCCGCACCGCCCCTCAGCGAACCGGAGCCCGCCACCTGTCCCGCCGGATCGCCTCTGCTGCCGCAGGCCCGCGCGGCCCAGATTCGGCCCGCAGGGCCCGAACCGCCGCCGCCACGAGCCTGGTTGCCCCGCCGACTCGGGCGCAGCGCGCCACCGCGCAACGCCGCTGCCGCCGCGCGCGAGCTCGCCGGCCACCACCTGCCGGAGCTTCGCCCCGCCGCCTCGCCGGTCGCCTGCGCCGCCCCGAGTCGCCGCCTACTCCGGCCGCAAGTCCGGCCAGCCGCTCCTCCGTCGGATAGCACTCCGGAAATGACACGTCCAAGTCCGGCCGCCTCCCCGCTGCAACTCCAGCGAACCACCTCATCGCCGGCCCTCTCCTTCCTCGTCTCCGGCGAGATCCACTGAGGGTGGATCAGATCCACCACACCCTCCATCCAAACGCACCCTCGCCCGGTCCGGATCTCGTCGTCCTGGATCCCTCCATCCCGTTGACTTTCTCGGAGAGGTTTAAATTTCGTCTAAGTCCCAGTATTTTCATGCCACATTCATAGCATCATAACTTCATCACCGTTGCTCCGATTCATGTGTGTAGCATATCGAAATGTTCGTCTCATCGAGTACTTCATTTCATCTCATTGCATCATTTTCATTTGAGCTCATCTTGATGCCCAAAATGCTATTGGAAGAGGGCTATGTGATGATAGTTTCAGATCTGTTTCAGCATTTGCACTTTTGTCATTTTTGCCATGATTAATGTGTGCATGCTATGATCCTCAGCTCTACATGTGTTTTGAAGTATGCCATGCCATCTTTACAGGGGTGTATGCCATGTATTTTTTTGTGATCTTTGTGGTGACTAGCACAAGAATGCAAAGTAGCTTACTTAATGTTGTTGATTTCAGGGACTTAGAAATATTCCAAGTCTCTGCCCTGTCCTTATTTTTAGGCCATATGTTCATGTTGATTCCTAGTGATCCGTGCATCTTTTGAGCATGATCAGTAAGGATGTTTTGTAGATATTGTGGTGCTTTATCCATCCGTGTCTTTGTTTGCTTTCATGGAGCGTCCTAGCTTGAGTCAATCGAGCTCTACTTTTGCTATAAAATGTTCCTGGCAGATTGTTGACATGTTTAGCAATTTTTCCGAGCTTGTTGTTGTTGATCCGTGCATGTTATGTTGTTGTTCTTGCCATGTCTAGCTTCTATGCCATGTCTACTTGATGGGTGTATGCTTAGTTTGTCATGCAATGCCTCGTGGTGAGTGCATCGAGCTCATAAACATGCCTACTTGATATTTGTTTTGCCATGCTCCAGTTTTTCACTAAGTCTGAATCTGTTAACGATAATTGCTATGTTCACGTGGTTGCAATTGTATTTTCTGATCCCTTTTGGCTTATGGTGAGTAAGGGACTTTTGTTGTATGCTTTGAGTGGCTTCATGCCATGCCTTGCTTTCCCATGATATGTTCCTGTAGCATGTAGTTATCGTGCTCTAAACATTGCTTCCTGATGTTAAATTCCAGACTTGTTATTTTTCACCAAGTCTGTAACCTGTTATCGTTTGCACTTTTGCCATGCTTGTTTGAATCTGTTAATGAGTGAATTAGCCGTAGCTCAATGTTCATCTTTTGTCAAGCATCTTGAGTGGATCCCTGCCATGTATTTTGTTGTCATGTTGGAGTGTTGTAGCATGTTGTTCTTGATGCATTTAGATGGTCTCGTGCTGTTAATCGCAGATCGGTGCCATATTTGTTTTGCTTGTCATTATCAAACCATGCATCCGATTCCGGTGATCTTTATATCAATTTCAACCAAAATCAACTCCTCTTTCTAGTGGCACTCTTGGTTTTCCAAGTTTAGGCCAGGTTCAATCATTCCTTTCCAAATCATGCATATGCATCGCATATCGCATCCCGCATATCATACCTTGTTTGCATCATGTTGTTTGTGCATTACACGTGGTTGATTGTTCTCCCTTTGCTTGTGTTTATTGCTTTGGGTAGAGCCGGGAGACAAGTACATGATCGAGGAGCCCATTGAGTACGTTTATGAGGATCGAGCTTTCGTCTTCTTGGAGAACTTTGCAAGCAAGATGACCATACCCTCGAAATCACTTCTATCTTTGCTTGCTAGATGCTTGCTCTTTTGCTATGCCTATGTTGTGTTACCTACCACATGCTTATCATACCTCCCATATTCTTAAGCCAAGCCTCTAACCACCTTGTCCTAGCAAACCGTTGTTTGGCTATGTTACCGCTTTGCTCAGCCCCTCTTATAGCGTTGTTAGTTGCAGGTGAAGATTGGAGTTTGTTCCATGTTGGAACATGGATTTTTGTTGGGATATCACAATATCTCTTATTATATTAATTCATATATATTCTTGGTAAAGGGTGGAAGGCTCGGCCTTATGCCTGGTGTTTTGTTCCACTCTTGCCCGCCCTAGTTTCCGTCATACCGGTGTTATGTTCCTTGATTTTGCGTTCCTTACACGGTTGGGTTATAATGGGAACCCCTTGAAAGTTCGCCTTGAATAAAAATCCTCCAGCACGGCCCAACATTGGTTTTACCATTTGCCACCTAGAATTTTCTTTCCCTTGGGTAGGCCTACCCAAGGGTCATCTTTATTTAAACCCCCGGGCCAGTGCTCCTCTGAGTGTTGGTCCAAACTGAGCGATGTCCGGAGCTACCAGGGGCAACTCTGGGCTGGCCCACCCGACGTCTGGCTCATCCGGTGTGCCCTGAGAATGAGATATGTGCAGCTCCTATCGGGATTTGTCGGCACATCTGGGTGGCTTTGCTGGTCTTGTTTTACCATTGTCGAAATGTCTTGTAACCGGGATGCCGAGTCTGATCGGATTGTCTTGGGAGAAGGAATATCCTTCGTTGACCGTGAGAGCTTGTGATGGGCTAAGTTGGGACACCCCTGCAGGGATTTGAACTTTCGAAAGTCGTGCCCGCGGTTATGGGCAAATGGGAATTTGTTAATGTCCGGTTGTAGAGAACCTGAAACTTAACTTAATTAAAATGCATCTACCGCGTGTGTAGCCGTGATGGTCTCTTTCCGGCGGAGTCCGGGACGAGAACACGGTCTCGTGTTATGCTTGATCTTAGGTTGTTCTAGGATCACTTTTTGATCATATTTTACTGATCGTGCCTTTGCCTTCTCTTCTCGCTCTCATTTGCGTAAGTTAGCCACCATATATGCTAGTGCTTGCTGCAGCTCCACCTCACATACCTTTCCCTTCCTATAAGCTTAAATAGTCTTGATCACGAAGGTGTGAGATTGCTGAGTCCCGGTGACTCACAGATACTTCCAAAACCAGTTTGCAGGTGCCGATGATACCGTGCAGGTGACGCAACCGAGCTCAAGGAGGAGCTCGATGAAGACCGTGTTCATTATGTTGTTTCCGTTTTTCAATTGATCAGTAGTGGAGCCCAGTTGGGACGATCGGGGATCTGTGTAGCTTTTGGGGTAGTCTTCTTTTATTTTGGTTCCGTAGTCAGACCTTGATTGTATCTGGATGATGTAATGCTTTATTCATGTATTGTGTGAAGTGGAGATTGTAATCCAACTATGTACCTTGTTCCCTTATTGTATTACATGGGTTGTTGTGAAGATTACCTCACTTGCGGCATTGCTTTCAATGCGGTTATGCCTCTAAGTCGTGCTTCGACACGTGGGAGATATAGCCGCATCGAGAGTGTTATAGTCACTGAGCTGAACGTGTGCAGATCGCAGAGGTGTCGTACTTTTGGTACTAGGATCGGCCGATCGTGAAGATGTACGACTACATCAATCGCGTTGTGATAACGCTTCCGCTTACAGTCTACGAGGGTACGTAGACAACACTCTCCCCTCTCGTTGCTATGCATCACCATGATCTTGCGTGTGCGTAGGGATTTTTTTTGAAATTACTACCTTCCCCAACGGCCGGAACGGGCTCCCGATTTGTTTTTCGTGGATACAGAGGCTTGCGGCGGCGAAACTCCTGATCTAGGTTTATTTCTGGAGGTTTTGGGATTCATAGGAGGTGTTGGCGTCGGGGACAAGTCAAGGGGGCCCACGAGGCGACAACAAGGCAGGGGGCGTGCCCCACCCTTGTGATTACCTCGGGACTCCTCTCCGATATCTTTTCGTTCCAGTATTTTTTATATTTTCCAAAAATATTCTCCGTAAATATTCAGCTCGTTCCGAGAACTTTTATTTCTGCACAAAAAAATGACACCACGGTAGTTCTGCTGAAAGCAGCGTCAGTCCAGGTTAGTTCTAATCAAATCATACCAAAATCATTTAGAATTGTTGCAAACATGGCATGAATACTTCATAAATTATAGATATGTTGGAGACGTATCATGATACGTCCATTTTGCATCATGTTTTTTACTGTTATTTATGATGTTTTTATCCATAATAATGCTTTTTGGAGTAATTCTAATGCCTTTTCTCTCATAATATGCAAGGTACACACAAAGAGGGAGAATTCCGGCAGCTGGAAATCTGGACCTGGAAAAGCTACGTCAGGCCACCTATTCTGCACAACTCCAGACAAGCTGAAACTTCACGGAGATTTTAAATCAAATATATGAAGAATATTGGAGCAAATAACTACCGGAGGGGGCCCACCAGGTGGGCACAACCCACCTGGGCACGCCCTCGTGAGTTGTGCTCACCCAGGCCCACCTTCGCTGCCCATCTTCTGGTATATAAGTCATTTTGACCTAGAAAAATAAGAGGAGGACTTTCGGGATGGAGCGTCGCCGTATCGAGGCGGAACTTGGGCAGGAGCACTTTTGCCCTCCGGCGGAGCGATTCCGCCAGGGAACTTCCCTCTCGGAGGAGGAAATCATCGTCATCATCATCACCAACAACTCTCCCATCGTGGGGAGGGAAATCTCCATCAACATCTTCAACAGCACCATCTCATCTCAAACCCTAGTTCATCTCTTGTGTTCAATCTTGTTACCGGAACTATAGATTGGTGCTTGTGGGTGACTAGTAGTGTTGATTACATATTGTAGTTTTTTACTATATAGTTTATTTGGTGGAAGATTATATGTTCATATACAATATGCTATTTAATACCCCTCTGATCTTGAGCATGATTATCATTTGTGAGTAGTTACTTTTGTTCTTGAGGTCACAGGAGAAATCATGTTGCAAGTAATCATGTGAACTTTATATGTGTTCGATATTTTGATAGTATGTATGTTGTGATTCCCTTAGTGGTGTCATGTGAACGTCGACTACATGACACTTCACCATAGTTGGGCCTAAGGGAATGCATTGTGGAGTAGCAATTAGATGATTGTTTGTGAGAGTGACAGAATCTTAAACCCTAGTTTGTGGAGTAGCAGGAGGGTTAATCATAAGTAGGAGGTTTGTTCAACTAAGAACAGCACCTAAGCACCGGTCCACCCACATGTCAAATTATCAAAGTACCGAACACGAATTAAGCCAACATGATGAAAGTGACTAGATGAAATTCCCGTGTACCCTCAAGAACGCTTTGCTTATCATAAGGGACCGTTTTGTCATGTCCTTTGCCTCAAAAGGATTGGGCTACCTTGCTGCACCTTTGCGACTATTATCATTACTTGCTCGTTACAAAATATCTTGCTACCAAACTACTCTGTTACTTACAATTTCAGCACTTGCAGACATCACCTTGCTGAAAACTACTTGTCATTTCCTTCTGCTCCTCATTGGGTTCGACACTCTTACTTATCGAGAAGAGCTACAATTGATCCCCTATACTTGCGGGTCATCAAATCACTGCTCCTTTAAGCGCTTCAACATCATAAGATGGACGACTTCCATGATCATCCTTGCATCGTCATCCTACTCCTCCACTTCATGGTCAACATCTTCGAATCCTTCGAAGCGTTTATAATCTCAGCCTTCTTCTCTTTGAGCTTGGCCTTGTTCTCTTCAAGCTTAAGATTATTCTCAGTCACCACCATTAAGACGTTAAACCTCTCGGCCTTACATTCCTCCTTGACTTAGAGCACTTGACACATGCCTCCTCCTTCTTCGCCAAGATGTCCTCGAACATCTCCGTCATCTTAGTCATCGCCCCTTCTAGCTTCTCCTTCTCCTCCTCCTATTTATTTTCCTATAATTATCTTCTAGCCTTCTTTGGCATATCTTTGTTGGGTCGGTTGGATCACCCGCTTCTTCCTTGTGCCGACAGCGATCTTGACAAAGTGGACAATGAATAGATCTCACTTAGGTTGCCCACTCAACTTCAACCAACAATACATGAGGACAAAGTTCCTCTTCTCCACCTTCAAACATAATTTGCATGCACGGGAAGGATACAAAGAAAAACATTGTCAACAAGTTGCATATATGATCCGGTCAAATGACCAACACATAGAGCCTATTCGGCCAACATGTTGCATATCTGATCCGGCCAAATGACCAACACATAGAGGATATATGGCCAAAAGTTGCATATCCGATCTGGCCAAACGGCCAACACACAGATCATATCCGGCCAAGAAGTTCCATATCCGGCCAAATGACCAACATATATAATGCTACTTATGAACTGCGTTGGGATTTCCCCGAAGAGGAGGGGATGATGCAGTACAGTAGAGATAAGTATTTCCCTCAGTTAAGAACCAAGGTTATCAATCCAATAGGAGAACCAAGCAATGCCTCGTTAGCAGCACCTGCACACAAATAACATATCCTTGCAACCCAATGCGAACAAGGGGTTGTCAATCTCTTGACGGTTAAAAGCAAGATTAAATTGTATGGTATTTGATAGATAGATCGGACAAAAATACAAAATAAAATAAATAAAGTAAAATCACAACAAGATATTTTTAGGATTTTTATATGATAAAAGATAGACCATAGGGCCAAAGTTTTCATTAGAGGCTTCTCTCGATAAAATAACATACGATGGGTAGACAAATCACTATTGGGCAATTGATAGAAAATCAAATAATTATGACGATATCCAAGGTAATGATCATGTATATAGGCATCACGTCCGAGACAAGTAGACCAAAATGATTCTGCATCTACTACTATTACTCCACCCATCGACCGCTATCCAGCATGCATCTAGAGCATTAAGTTCATAAAGAACTGAGTAACGCCTTAAGCAAGATGACATGATGTAGACAAGATAAACTCATGCATGAATAAACCCCATATTTTTACCCTGAATAGAAATGATACATATGTGTCATGTCCCCTTATGTCATTGGGATTGAGCACCACAAGATCGAACCCATTACAAAGCACATCTTCCTATTGCAAGATAAATCAATCTAGCTGGCTGAACCAATCAATAGATCTGAGAAGAAATACGAAGCTATAACAATCATGCATAAAAGAATGTAGAGAAAACTCAAATAATATTCATGGATAGATATGATCATAAACTCACAATTCATCGGATCCCAACAAACACACCGCAAAAAAGAATTACATTGGATAGAACTCCAAGAACATCAAGGAGAACATTGTATTGAAGAATATCAAGAGAGAAGAAGCCATCTAGCTATTAACTATGGACCTGTAGGTCTATGGTAAACTACTCACGCATCATCGGAAGGGAAGCAAGGTTGATGTAGAGTCCCTCCGTGATTGAATCCCTCTCCGGCGGAGTGCCGAAAAAGGTCCCCAGATGGGATCTCTCAAGAACAAAGGCTTGCGGCGGCGGAAAAAGTATTCCGTTGACTCCTCTGTTGGTTTCCTAATTTTAGAGAATTTATAGAGGCAGAGTTAGGTCAAACGGAGCTACATGGGCCCCATAAGCTACCAGGGTGCGCCCTACCCCCTAGGCGTGCCCTGGTGCCTTGTGGGCTGCTGATCCATCTTCTCGTCCCCTCCAGAAGCTTCCAGGGTCTCTTATTGCCAGAAAAAAATTTCAAAAAAATTTCATGGCATTTGGACTTCATTTGGTACTAATATTCTGCAAAGTCAAAAACAAGCAAAAAAACAACAACTGACACTGGGAACTAAGTTAGTAGGTTAGTCCCAAAAAATGATATATATATATATATAATTACTTGTAAATGTATATAAAACATCCAAGATTGATACTATAATAGCATGGAACAATAAAAAAAATATAGATACGTTGGAGACATATCATATAACAATGTACTAGCTCGATGATTTGCACATCACTTGGTCACTCATACGTCTCCAACGTATCTATAATTTTTGATTGTTCCATGCTATTATATTATCAACCGTGGATGTTTTATATGCATTTATATGATTTTTGGGACTAACCTATTAACCTAGAGCCTAGTGCTAGTTTCTGTTTTTTCCTTGTTTTAGAGTATGGCGGAAAAGGAAAATCAAACGGAGTCCAATTGACCAGAAACTTCACGGAACTTATTTTTGGAACGGAAGCAATCCAAGAGACTTGGAGTAGACGTTAGGGAAGCTTTGAGGTGGCCACGAGGCAGGGAGGCGCGCCCTACCCCCCTGGGCGCGCCCCCCACCCTCGTGGCTCCTCTCACCGACTTCTTCGCCTATATATGTCCATATACCCTAGAAACATTGGGGAGCAGAATAGATCGGGAGTTCCGCCGCCGCAAGACTCTGTAGCCACCAAAAACCAATCGGGGCCCTGTTTCGGCACCCTGCCAGAGGGGGATCCCTCACCGGTGGCCATCTTCATCATCCCGGTGCTCTCCATGACGAGGAGGGAGTAGTCCACCCTCGGGGCTGAGGGTATGTACCAGTAGCTATGTGTTTGATCTCTCTCTCTCTCATGTTCTTGAGGTGGTACGATCTTGATGTATCACGAGCTTTGCTATCATAGTTGGATCTTATGATGTTTGTCCCCCTCTACTCTCTTCTGATGAATTGAGTTTTCCCTTTGAAGTTATCTTATCAGATTGAGTCTTAAAGGATTTGAGAACACTTGATGTATGTCTTGCATGTGCTTATCTGTGGTGACAATGGGATATCACGTCATCCACTTGATGTATGTTTTGGTGATCAACTTGCGAGTTCCGTGACCTCGTGAACTTATGCATAGGGGTTGGCACACGTTTTCGTCTTGATTCTCTGATAGAAACTTTGGGGCACTCTTTGAAGTTCGTTGTGTTCGTTGAATAGATGAATCTGAGATTGTGTGATGCATATCGTATAATCATACCCACGGATACTTGAGGTCACATTGGAGTATCTAGGTGACATTAGGGTTTTGGTTGATTTGTATCTTAAGGTGTTATTCTAGTATGAACTCTATGATAGATCGAACGGAAAGAATAGCTTCATGTTATTTTACTACGGACTATTGAATAGATGGATCAGAAAGGGTAACTTTGAGGTGGTTTCGTACCCTACCATAATCTCTTCGTTTGTTCTCCTCTATTAGTGACTTTGGAGTGACTCTTTGTTGCATGTTGAGGGATAGTTATATGATCCAATTATGTTATTATTGTTGACAGAACTTGCACTAGTGAAAGTATGAACCATAGGCCTTGTTTCCTAGCATTGCAATACCATTTGTTCTCACTTTTATCATTATTTACCTTGCTGTTTTTATATTTTCATATTACAAAAACCATTATCTACTATCCATATTGCACTTGTATCACCATCCCTTCGCCGAACTAGTGCACTTATAGAATTTACCATTGTATTGGGTGTGTTGGGGACACAAGAGACTCTTTGTTATTTGGTTGCAAGGTTGTTTGAGAGAGACCATCTTCATCCTACGCCTCCCACGGATTGATAAACCTTAGGTCATGCACTTGAGGGAAATTTGCTACTATCCTACAAACCTCTACACTTGGAGGCCCAACAACGTCTACAAGAAGAAGGTTGTGTAGTAGACACAAGCTCTTTTCTGGCGCCGTTGCCGGGGAGGTTAGTGCTTGAAGGTATATCTTTAGATCTTGCAATCGAATCTTTTTGTTTCTTGTTTTAGCACTAGTTTAGTTTATAAAAGAAAACTACAAAAAATGAAATTGAGTTTGCCTCACACGCTTCATCTTTTTAATATCTTTCGTGAGAACGATGGAAAGGAAAATTGTGCTCAAGTGCTAGAAGAAGAAGTCTATCAGATGTTTGGCACTAAATCTTTGAATGATGAGCATGATTGCAATGTTTTTAGTATGAACTCTTTGAATATCCATAGTACTAATGATGATTGCACTAGTCATGATGAAAATATCTCTTATAAGCATATCGATTTTTGTGGTCTTGTGGAGTGCATAGAGTTCGCAAGTACATACCAATTTGGGAAAATAGATTTTGCAAGAGGCATAAGTATTTGGAAACTAAATGGTTGCAAGAAAGGCTAGATATTTGTGCTGAAAATTTAAACTTTCTTAGCCATACTTGTGAACTTTGCAATGAACGTGATCATTTCAGTACCCAATGCAAATTGTTTCATGATCGTATCGTGTCCAAAAATTGTGATGACTTGATTTCCCTTGCACATCATAATGAACTTAGTTTGCTCTTGGGTTATGAAGAAATGAAACGTATATCTAAGGTTATTCTAGAATTTTCCCTTGATAGAGTTATTAATTTTGATCTAGAGGAAATTTATATGTATTGTGCGATGAATTGCATTGAAAATCCTTATATTGCCAAGTATATAAAGAAAAGAAAACAAATAGAAGATGAAGAGAATACTAATGAAAGGGAAGAGTGTCATGGGTTGGGTGCGACATATGCCAAAGGATGGCTTATCATGGTGGGAGCGAGTAGAACGTCGCCGGTGCCTGGAAGCGGGATGAGGCGCAGACACGAACGCTAGCGTACTTTACCCAGGTCCGGGGCTCTCCTAGGAGATAGCACCCCTAGTCCTGCTCTGCGGGGTCTCTGCATGATCACTAATGTGTAAATGGTACAATGGTGCTCCTCAGGCTGTTTGCTAGAGGTGGAAGAAGGCAGGCACGCTCTCTCCTCCTCTAGGTATGAGTCTAGTCCTAACAGGGCCGAACCCTTTGCATGGGTGCCCTGGGGGGTTTATATAGGCCTACCCCCCAGGGGTACAATGGTAATCAGGTTGGGTATAGGACCCGGTCGTCATTCTCTCTGGTCGCCGACAGCTGGGGCCCGCCGCCTGGTGGGCCCCATCGTCTGGTCTGGTACGGAGCCGACAAGCCGCTCCCACCGCTTGCGGGTCTTTCCAGCTGCTGATCACTGTAGCCATAACGCTAATGATGCAGGCTTGGTCGGAGAAGCGTGGCTATAGTCCCGCCGCCTGGTGGGCGATCATTGTTGCCACTTCGTGTCTCATCTGGTTGATGGCGTATGGGGCCCGAGGGAGGGATTGGCCGCCTGCTGGTAGCCGGATCCTCCGAGGTCCGGCTGCCCCAGCCTCCTGCGTCTTTAGGGCTCTGGCTGCCAGGTAGGGCCATCGTCTGCAAGCCGTACTTGACAGGCCATCGTGCGAACAGGACTGCGCCTGTCAGGTGTGACGTATGGGGGGAGAGGCAACAGTGTCGCTGTCGGCGTTCTGGGAACGGGGGTCCCCAGACTTGCCTACCTGCGGCCTGCGGCGTGGCTCAAGTGGGGGCCCAGCACGGCCCATCTTCATCAGCTCAAGCTCAAGACCCTCGCGAGGGGCCAAGCCTTGCGGGGCGGACGACAGAAAGCTTCCTTAGAGGTAGCCTCATCAGGCAGGCTCGCGAGGAGGCGGAGAGATCAAGGCAGGGGTACCTCGCGAGGAGCCCGTGACGCAAGCCATGACGATCAAGACCAGGCGGGCACCGGCCTGCGCAGTGTCCTTGTTTCCCCTTTGGTGCAAAGGGGGCAAGCACAGGCCAAGGCATCGGGCAAAGGTTACCAATCTGGTGCAACGAGACCAAGACCAGCAGAGCGGCAAGACGGAGGTCACCGTGGAGCCCAAGATGGCGTCATCACCAGTACTTTTGGCAGTCAAAGACCACCTTTGGTCAGGATAACTTGTACTATATGTTCCCCTTCAAAATGGCCAAGTGTTGGCGCCCTTCCCGCTCATTATTTGGGGAGAGGCCCAGGGCCTCTATAAATAGAGCTAGCCACCACAGAGTAGGGGGGCGACGAGAGATCTGGTAGAACCCTAGCAGAGAGACAGAGAGGTGACTGAACTCACCCTAGCAGTTCATCGCACCAGCTCAAGAACACCTCTTGCGAGGTTGTTCTTCCCTTGTACTGTTCATCATCAGCCCCTGAGGCAATCCACCACACCACACACTGGAGTAGGGTATTACACCACAACGGTGGCTCAAACCAGTATAAACCTCGTGTCCCTTGTGTTGTTCGTTGTTTCCAGCTTAGATCATGCGAGGAGATTGGATGTAGATCGGTAGGGGAGAGATCCCCGCGCGCACCCCAGTGTTCGAACCTCAAGGGTCTACCAGAACCCGAAATCCGACATTTGGCGCGCCAGGTAGGGGTGCGCCGGAATCCTTCTTCCTCCGCGTCGCGTTCTGTCGCTTCGCCGTTCAGATGTCAACCGACCCGGCAGCCAACGCCGACCGCTGGGCAACGTGGCCCGCCCACGCCGTGGCACCAGCCCAGGGCGACCTCAACCTTGCGCCTCAGGCAGCTCGCGCTCCGTAGGGCACTGCGGGGCGCGGGCGACGCGGCCAGACGCCGCCTGCCCTCACACCACGGCAGGTGCGGGCCGCAGCAAGGGCCTCAGACCACGCCGCGGCCACGGCGCCGTACTCCCGATGGGAGCAAGCGAATTCCAGGGCCGCGCTCACGGTGGCCCGAGAGCTGCTACGGTGCCGACTGCTGGAGGGCGGCCGCGACGTGTTGTTGGAGCGAGTAGCTAAGCTCCTGGACGTCGCTGCCTCAGGAACACCTCCTTTCTGCGTCCAGCTGCCACCCCAGTCCCAAGGCGGGCCGCATGGCGGCATCATGCACACGCACGTGACTTCCAGTGGACTCCAGGACCCGTCCGGCGCCAACACCTCCGCCGGCACCGGGCGACAAGTCACGCCAGCCCCCTCTCGGGCCAGCGAAGGGGTGCACGCGCGGCCTTCGGCCTCGGCGGACCGCCACGCCATCACCCCCAAGACGGCGCTCCAAGCCAGGCTGCATGGCATGCGCGGCGCTACGGCGGGGCGCACGGGGCGGAGACCCCGGAAGTTTATGTGCCCCGCATGGTGGATCAGGGGTGCGCACTGGAGGAAGATCATGGCTCGTTCCTCGGGCCACGCTGGGACGAGGAGACGTCAGAAGCTGAGCTCTTTCGGGAACCCCAGGAGAGCCTCGACAACCGCACCGGCGGCGGCAATTATCGGGTACCACCCGTCCCTCAGGAGCAAGCTTATGCTAACCATGGGTCGCAGGAGATACAGGTCGTCGCAGCAGGTGGCTGCCCCAATTCTACAGCCTCATACCCCTCAGGAGGAGGGCGCAGGGGGCTGCAAGAGAGGGGCCGAGATTTGGATTCGTCACCGCGGCGGTCGGAGCAAGGCGTTCTCAGGAGGTAGGCCCCTGTCGGGGAGGTGCCCCAAGGCCTGCCCCTGGCAGGGGACCCGTGGTCGTCGGGGGAACCGTTGGCGACCGCTCTGCCTCATTGGCGTCGTCCTGGTTTCCGGTCGCCGTCGATGGCGGCAGAGTGCGGCGCAAGGCGGGGCCCTCTCCTGGCGATATGAAGCAAGGCCGGTACCTGTGAAGAAGGCCCAGTGCCTGTGAAGCTCGCCGCCCGTGACACTCTCACGTAATAATGAGTGGGGCTGTACATGCCCCGGAGTCTCCGGAGAGCCGCCCTCGGGCCTCGGGGGCTCCCGCCCATGCCCAGTGGCAGCACTTAGCTCCGCGCTGGTGAGAAGACGTCGAAGACTAGACTAGGTGTCGGACGCGGCCTTTTGCTTTTGCCTTTCCTTGTTGACAAGTTCTTCGATTTGGATTTAAGTTGGATTTGAGCTCGATGCTTGCGCGTGTTTGGGGGAAGGGGTGTTTAGTCTCGTTCGAGCAATCTCTCGCGTTCTGGTTTCGGCTTTGCGTCCAAAGTCAGCATCAGCTGCTGCACCCCCCCCTCGCGACCCCTCGCGAGTCGGGATGGGCCAGGCATGTTTACAACCAGGACCGCTGTCACCGCACCCTTTCCGGAGGTTTTCGTCACGGAATCTACAAGTTAATCAGAAGACACCCGAGGTGCAGCGGCCCCTGCAGGCCTGCTCGGGACTCGTCGGGGTTGGAAGGTACACAAGTCAGCTGACCCATCACCGGGCCAGCGGCTAAGTTCACACGCAACATTATGCTTACCAGGGTACTAATTGCAAACCTTTACACGAGGGGCTACCCCTCCCAAAATGCTCTTACATTCTTCAGGGCCAAGCCCGAACCTTCTTCGTGCAGGATAAACAACAGTGACATGCGGTCAGTCGGACATATCACTCACCACGTCTTCTTGGGCATCCTCGGAGGCATCGCTGGCGTCGCTGACATTGCCGCCGCCAGCATCTCCCTCAGCGCCAGGCTCGTCCGCGACCACGCCGTTGTCATCAGACGCAAAGGCCCTGACAAGGGCGTCCAGTTTGCCCTCCACCCATCGCGCCAGGGTGCCTCGGACGGCTATGGGCACGGGTGCAATGGCAGCGTCGAAGTCAAAGTGGGGGTCCCTGTCCAGCAGATAGCTGAAGACGCGGGAGAATGCACGCCCGAGCAAGGCTCGGCTCCTCTCTTCGACAAGCCAACTAGACCTTTCGGAGCGGTTCTCCAGAAGCGTCACCACATCGGTGAAAAACTGGAGGTTGCCGGCGTAGTTGACCTCATGCGGCTCCTTGGCGGCAGCCTCGCAGATGTTGCCCAAAGCTATGTTGACCCTTTCTCTGAGCGTTTGAAGCATGGGGGCATGCTCACACTCCAGGACCCGCCGCCGACAGATCTCGTCCTCATTCCACCGCGCGATGGCCTCGGCGTCATCAACCCTCTGTTGGAGAAGAAGCTGCTCGGCTCAGGAAGAGGACAGCTCCGCCTGCGCCGCGCTGAGGGCGGCTGCGGAGGAGTCCGCACGCCGCATCACTTCGATCAGTTTGGCCCTGAGGGGTGCGGTCCTACCCTCAGCCTCGGCCTTAATCAGCCCCAACCTCGTCTCGTATTCGCGCTCGAAGGCCGAGCGAGCTTCCGCCACGCGGCGATCGACTTCTTCCTGGGCCCGGGCTTCGCGCGCGGCAACGTCATCCTCCGCCCGGGCCACCAGGCGCTCCCTCATATCCAACCGCTCAAGGTCAAGGTTACGCTCGGCGGCCTCCAGCGTCAGCGCCTCCTCGCGCTTCAGAAGCTCCGCCCGATCAACAGGGGGCCCCTCCATCGACTCAAGGGCCGCCTGGCGCAGTTCCACTTGCTGCTCCAGGGAGTTGCCCCAGGCCAGGAGCTCCCACGCGCGCTCCTCCGCATCCTTGCGCCGTCGGTCTGCCTCCCGAGCCTCCTCAACAGCCTGGGAACAGGCCTCCCGCGAAGCTGCCAGCGACGCTTCAGCCTTCACGTTTTCGAGATCACGTTGGTGACACGAGAGGGCGATGGATACCCTTAGTTTGCGCCTCTCCTCAGCAAGGCGTAAGCCTTCGGCCTCGAGGCGCGCATCCTCGTCAGCAAGCTCTGCCTCGATCCAGCTCACCGCATCCTCCGCCCTCCGGAGGAACTCTTCGTGAAGGGCGCGTCACTCCCGGACGCGCCAGAGCACATCATCCGCATCACCCTCTTCCACCGGAGCATGCGGAGGACCCTGAGGCGGCAAGCCCCCTCCCGGCGCGGAGCTGGGGGCTGGCACCCTAGCCATCGCCGAGCGGACTTCTCCGGGAATCCGGCCTGGCATCGGTCCACCCACGGAGGAGGAGCCAAAGACAGACTTCAGCCACTCGCCATCTATGATCAGAGGAGGAACGCGGGGCAGGCCGGGTGTGCCCCAGGAGGACTCATGAAGAAAGGACAGCGGGCGCACAGGCTCGAGGTGACCTAAGGAACGGACCACTCCATCAACTGGTCTAGCAGCAGGGGTGCCGCTCGAGCTCGGCGAGCCCAGGGCCAGCGGAGAAGGCGAAGCTTGGGGGGATGGCTCCCGGGCTGGCTCAGCGGGTTCCGTAGGGCAAGGCCTGAAAGGGCCACAATCAGTCACAGGGATAGCAAAGTAAATGAGCAAGAAAAGAAGAAGACTTACTCGTCCACGGCAAAGTACTTCCTGCGCTTCAACAAGCGGCAAGGGCGGTCGCTGCCACCCAAGGCCTCCTTCCTCTTGCGGAGGGCCCCGAAGTCTACGCGGAACCGACCTAGGCGCTCGACACAGGGGTCGGCCTCTGGTACAGAAGAAGCGTCAAGATGATTAGTGTTGGAGGAGTCAGCCTGGGGGGCGCCGTCAGGCGTCGCTCGCGAGGAACAGCTGGGGGCTCGGGAGCCCCGGCCACAGGAACCATAGGCCGTGACTCCGTACCTGACGCCGCTCCAGGGAGGGCCTCGGGAGACGCCGCCTTCAAGACTTCTCGCGGCGTCGGCACCTCGACATCGGTCGCCTCAACTCCCGCCGGTTCTCGTAATCCCGCCCTATCGCCCAAAGAAGGACTAATGTTGGCGGCATGGGAAGCAACCACGGTGGCTGGGTTCTCGCGGGGCCCCATGAAGCCAGCGGGGCGCAGTCCCCACTCGTCAAAGTTGGGCATCTGCCTCACAAAATCGGCCCTGCCAGAGTAAAGATACAAGAGGACACCATTACTCCGAAGGCTGCCTGGGGAAGGATCGTCGGTCAAGACCTTGAGCACCGTCCGCAGCACATCAGGCGCCAAGTCCTCCTCCTGAAGCCACATGTTGTCTCTATGCCCCGCAAACTCCCACATCCGGCGGGAGTGGCGCTGAAGAGGAGCAATGCGACATTGGAGGAACTCCTTCACCACCTTGGGTGCTGTCACATTGAGTGCCCTTAAACTCTGGAAGCGGCGCCAGACGAAGGCGAGCCAGGGGCTCGCGAGCACCTCATGATCCCAGCCCGCGTGGGGAACAGCAGGCGAGGTCGGGTGCGAGAGCAGAGGATTGGGCACTCCGACATCCACGTACAGCCACCGCTCTCTGAACCCGGCCTCAGGAGAAGGAAGGCTGAAGTCGATCCCTGAAGCGGCCGTCTCTGGCACGGCGAAGAAGCTCACGCACCCTGAGCACTGAGTGGGGTCGCTCAGGCGCAAGGAAAAGAAGTGGCGCAGCAGGGCCATGGAAGGAGGAATGCCTATCATCGCCTCGCAAACAAAAGCAAAGACAGCCAGAAGAGTAATGGACTCCGGCCCAAGGTGCATCATGCGGATCTGATAATGGGAGAGCACCGCGTTGAAGAAGGCGGAAAAGGGGGGAACCAGACCCGCCCATAGGGCATCGGCGAAGAATCGGACCTCCATGACGATCCTATCAAGGGAGGCATGGGACGCAGGCCAGGCCGTGGTCCTACCGCACTCATTGAAGATAGTTGCAAGGGCAGAGCGGACCTTGTCCAAAGCTTCTGGATTGAGTATGATCGACTGGGCGACGGCGGGGGTCGCCATCGGAGGTGTGCGGGGCAAAGGCGCGGGCTTCTTTCCCCTTCCTTTCTTCGTCGACGTCATGACGGTGAAGAGGAGGAAGAACTCGAGCCGGATTGGCGGCGGAGGCTGGAGCTCAAAGAACAAGGAAAGGTAGGAGGCGGGCGAGCAGCGAAAAGGAGGAACAACTGTGTGCAACTACGGGTCCGCTTAGCCGGGCGCGTAACAAGGCATCATGGGGAAGCGCGGGCGCCCACGTCCAATCGATCGCCACGCGGCGCCCAAGGCCGTAGGCTGTTGGGGCCCGCGGCGCTTCGCGCTTGCCCCTTCGCTTTCCTGCTAGGCCAAGCCCGGGCGCGCCTTGGGCCCGGGGGCTACTGTCGGTGTTCTGGGAACGGGGGTCCCCAGACTTGCCTGCCTGCGGCCTGCGGCGTGGCTCAAGTGGGGGCCCAGCGCGGCCCATCTTCATTAGCTCAAGCTCAAGACCCTCGCGAGGGGCCAAGCCTCGCGGGGCGGATGACAGAAAGCTTCCTCAGAGGCAGCCTCATCAGGCAGGCTCGCGAGGAGGCGGAGAGATCAAGGCAGGGGTACCTCGCGAGGAGCCCGTGACGCAAGCCATGACGATCGAGACCAGGCGGGCGCCGGCCTGCGTAGTGTCCTTGTTTCCCCTTTGGTGCAAAGGGGGTAAGCACAGGCCAAGGCATCGGGCAAAGGTTACCATTCCGGTGCAACGAGACCAAGACCAGCAGAGCGGCAGGACGAAGGTCACCGTGGAGCCCAAGACGGCGTCATCACCAGTACTTTTGGCAGCCGAAGACCACCTTTGGTCAGGATAACTTGTACTATATGTTCCCCTTCAAAATGGCCAAGTGTTGGTGCCCTTCCCGCTCATTATTTGGGAAGAGGCCCAGGGCCTCTATAAATAGAGCTAGCCACCACAGAGTAGGGGGGCGATGAGAGATCTTGTAGAACCCTAGCAGAGAGAGAGAGGCGACTGAACTCACCCTAGTAGTTCATCGCACCAGCTCAAGAACACCTCTCACGAGGTTGTTCTTCCCTTGTACTGTTCATCATCAGCCCCTGAGGCAATCCACCACACCACACACTGGAGTAGGGTATTACACCACAACGGTGGCCCGAGCAAGTATAAACCTCGTGTCCCTTGTGTTATTCGTTGTTTCCAGCTTAGATCACGCGAGGAGATTGGACGTAGATTGGTAGGGGAGAGATCCCCGCGCGCACCCCAGTGTTCGCACCTCAAGGGTCTGCCGGAACCCGAAATCCGACAGTCGCGTCGTGCGGAGATCTCCGCCTGTATGGGGCACTGTGGCCACACCCGTCCCAGGATTCAGGGGAAAGGCTTGCACTGTAGCCGTACCCCGTCTTGTCTCTTTGATGAGGGCGTAGACTTTGAGGGCGCCACGGGCCGACTACTAGGAGCCGGCCTCTCTGGAGGCCGCTCTCTAGGAGTCGGCCCATCGGGATGCCGCCCTCTAGAAGGCGGAGTCTTTATCTTAACGTCTTTGAGGGGCGCAACCGGCCCCATTGTCTTGAAAGGCTCGGGGGCTCGGGTTAGGCTACTCGTGGCCCATTACTCTGACAGTAGTGCCCGAAGCTGGTGAGGGGCCACGGTTGAGGAGCCGGGGAGCCTCAACAGTTTCCTCTTCTGGGTGCCCTGAAGGAAGCTTCGTCCGACTCATGAGGAGCCGGGCGGCGGGAATCGGTTGCGTCCAGTTGGATCCTTCTGGGATTTTGAATGCGTTGGTGGGAATCAGGCGACGTGCTTGATAAGCTTCTCTGCCTGCCATCTGCTGCGGGCATGCCACGTGGCGCTAGCTGGCCGGATCGTCCTGCCAGCCCACGCGCATGACGGGACGCGACCATAGGCCGGGCCCGCCACCACCGGGCCTCGGGCAGCGAGCGGATCCGCGACGACCGAGGTAGGCGGTTGGGCTTCTCCATGGAGTTAATGCACGCAATATTCGCATGGTAAAGGTGGGGTCGTGGGGTCGTGGGCACAGTTAATCCCACGTTCCCACACCTACCCCCTCGGCTTCGTAGCCCGCAAGCTATAAGTAGGGGGAGGAGGGGAAGCGGGAACGCACACGCGCCCCCCCGCCCCACTCTTTCTTCCACTTCTCCTTCTCCTTGCCGCAGCGCCCGAGCCTTGCCGAAGCGCCGCCGCAGCTTGTCTCCATCGAGCTCGTCCGTCAGCCCCTCGTCCTCATGGCGCGCGTCGGAGCCTGGGACGGCTCCACAATTCACGAGGACCATGTCGACTTCCTCCGCCAGACGCGGCGGCTGCCCCG
This sequence comes from Triticum urartu, assembly GCF_003073215.2. NCBI lineage: Eukaryota > Viridiplantae > Streptophyta > Magnoliopsida > Poales > Poaceae > Triticum > Triticum urartu. Next base: position 229,771,041 of record NC_053028.1, read on the forward strand.
CGCGGATTACGTGGGGGTTCGTCTCACGCCGAAGGGGGAGATATAGCCGGCGCCGGAGGAGGGCGAGCGGGTCATCTTCCGCTCGCACTGCCTGCGCGGCCTCGGCCTGCCGGCGAGCGGCTTTCTCCGAGCCTTCCTCGAATTCTACAATCTCCAGGCGCACCACCTCACCCCGAACACGTTGGTGTTGTTGTCCGCCTTCGTCACCTTGTGCGAAGACTTCCTCGGCGTCCTCCCCACCATCGAGCTCTGGGGGGAGTTCTTCTACTTCAAGCTTGGCACCATTTTCGCGGGGCTGCCGGCTCAGTGCAGCGCCTTCATCGCGGTGCGGAGGCCAGGGGCCGACAATCCATTTCCTTCCATCCCGCTGATCCAATCGGTGAAGTTGTGGCAGCAGTCGTACTTTTACGTGAAGAGCATCTTCGCGGATGGTGACCGGGTCAACCTGCCGGCTTACGTTGTCGGCCCGCCAACTGGGAAGCGGCCTAACTAGTCGTACCGGGCCAAGACGTTGTCGCCTTCTGGTGCCGCCGTCGTCGCACGGCTCCGGGTGCTGGTACAGTCGGAGGGCCTGACCGGGTCCGACTTGCTATCCGCCTTCGTGGCACGCCGGGTGCTCCCGCTCCAGGGCCGCCCTCACATGATAAGTCAGATGAGCGGTCATCGAGATCCAAGCCGGCTGTGCACCAAAGAGACGCCTCACGCAGAGGTAGCTCACATGGTGAACTACCTTGCGAACTGGAAGCTCACGGAGGAGTGGCAGTTCGGCAAGGAGTCGTATTCCCATGCCAACCCCCGCCTATGGTAATTTTCCCTTCCTTCTATTTCTCCCTCTTTGCCGGGTACCATTTGTCTATTCTGACCAGCCGGCTCTTTGGACAGAGCGCTCTCCTCCAGTCGGTAGCCGGCGCCGCAGGGCTGGAGCATCGATTTCTCCCCGACCGAGCGGAGAGCGACGTAGATGACCCCGACTTGGGGGCGGAGGCCTTGGAGGACGACGTCGAGGGAGGAGCCGGCGCTGCAGGCGGCTCAGGGCTCGGAGCCAGCCTCGAGGACTGGCCAGATGACGACGCGGGGGAAGTCGTCCCGCGCCGCCAGCCGGGCTCTGATACGTCCATTTTGCGTCATGCTTTTATATCGATATTTATTGCATTATGGGCTGTTACTACACATTATGTCACAATACTTATGCCTATTCTCTCTTATTTTACAAGGTTTATATAAAGAGGGAGAATGCCGGCAGCTGGGATTCTGGGCTCGAAAAGGAGCAAATATTAGAGACCTATTCTGCATAGCTCCAAAAGTCTTGAAACTTCACGGATGACGTTTTCAGAATATATAAAAAATACTCCATGGAAGAAATTCACCAGGGGGGCAACACCCTGCCCACGAGGGTGGGGGCGCGCCCTACCCCCCTGGGCGCGCCCCCCTACCTCGTAGGCCCCTAGTGGCCATCTTCTGCTATATGAAGTCTTTCGATGGGAAAAAAATAAGAAGCCATCTTCTCGGATGAAACTCCGCCGCCACGAGGCGGAACCTTGGCGGAACCAATCTAGGGCTCTGGCGGAGCTGTTCTGCTGGGGAAACTTCCCTCCCGGAGGGGGAAATCATCGCCATCATCATCACCAACGCTCCTCTCATCGGGAGAGGGCAATCTCCATCAACATCTTCATCAGCACCATCTCCTCTCAAAACCCTAGTTCATCTCTTGTATCCAAGTCCGGGATTGGTGATAGTAGGTTGCTAGTAGTGTTAATTACTCCTTGTAGTTGATGCTAGTTGGTTTATTTGGTGGAAGATCATATGTTCAGATCCTATATGCATATTAATACCCCTCTGATTATGGACATGATTGTGCTTTGTGATTAGTTACGTTTGTTCCTGAGGACATGGGAGAAGTCTTGCTATTAGTATGTGAATTTGGTATTCGTTCGATATTTTGATGAGATGTATGTTGTCTCTCCTCTAGTGGTGTTATGTGAACGTCGACTACATGACACTTCACCATTATTTGGGCCTAGAGGAAGGCATTGGGAAGTAATAAGTAGATGATGGGTTGCTAGAGTGACAGAAGCTTAAACCCTAGTTTATGCGTTGCTTCATAAGGGGCTGATTTGGATCCATATGTTTCATGCTATGGTTAGGTTTACCTTAATACTTTTGTTGTAGTTGCGGATGCTTGCAATAGAGGTTAATCATAAGTGGGATGCTTGTCCAAGTAAGGACAGTACCCAAGCACCGGTCCACCCACATACCAAATTATCAAAGTACCGAACGTGAATCATACAAACGTGATGAAAACTAGCTTGATGATATTCCCATGTGTCCTCGGGAGTGCTTTTCTCTGTATAAGAGTTTGTCTAGGCTTGTCCTTTGCTACAAAAAGGATTGGGCCACCTTACTGCACTTTATTTACTTTTGTTACTTGTTGTTCGTTACAAATTATCCTATCACAAAACTATCTGTTACCACTTATTTCAGTACTTGCAGAGCATACCTTGCTGGAAAGCGCTTATCATTTACTTCTGCTCCTCGTTGGGTTCGACACTCTTACTTATCGAAAGGACTATGATAGATCCCCTATACTTGTGGGTCATCAAGACTCTTTTCTGGCGCCGTTGCCGTGGAGTGAAGCGCCTTTGGTAGGTGGAATTTGGTAAGGAAAAATTTATATAGTGTGCTGAAATTTACTGTCACTTGTTACTATGGAAAGTAATCCTCTGAGGGGCTTGTTCGGGGTATCTTCACCCCGACCAGTAGAGCAAAGAGTTGCTCCTCAACCTTCTGAACCTACTGAAAATGAAAATGTCTGCTTTGAGATTCCTTCGGGTATGATAGAAAAACTGCTAGCTAATCCTTTTGTAGGAGATGGAACAAAGCATCCTGATGAGCATCTAATATATGTGGATGAAGTTTGTGTATTATTTAAGCTTGCAGGTGTACCCGGAGATGTTGTTAAGAAGAAGGTCTTCCCTTTATCTTTGAAGGGAGATGCATCGACATGGTATAGGCTATGTGATGATATGGGGTCATGGAACTACAAACGATTGAAATTGGAATTTCATCAGAAGTTTTATCCTATGCATCTTGTTCATCGTGATCGCAATTATATATATAATTTTTGGCCTCGCGAAGGAGAAAGCATCGCTCAAGCTTGGGGAGCCTTAAATCAATGTTATATTCATGCCCCAATCATGAGCTCTCAAGATAAATGATTATTCAAAAAATTTATGCTTGGCTTTCTGATAGCAATCGCACCACGCTTGATACTTCGTGTGCTGGCTCTTTTATGATGAAGATTATTGAATTCAAATGGGATTTATTGGAAAGAATTAAACACAACTCTGAAGATTGGGACCTCGACAAAGGTAAGGAGTCAGGTATGACACCTAGGTTTGATTGTGTTAAATCTTTTATGGATACCGATGTTTTCTGTAAATTTAGCACTAAATATGAACTTGACTATGAGATAGTAGCTTCTTTCTGTGAATCTTTTGCTGCTTATGTTGATATCCCCAAGGAGAAGTGGTTTAAATATCATCCTCCCATAGAAGTAAAATTAGCTGCACCTATTAAAGTTGAAGAAAAGACTATCACTTATAATGATCCTATTATTCCTACTTCTTATGTTGAGAAACCACCTTTTCCTATTAGGATAAAGGATCATGCTAAAGCTTCAACTGTGGTTCGTAAAAGCAATATTAAAACTTATACACCTCATGAGCAAATTAAAGTTGAACCTGATATTGCTATTGTTAAAGATCTCTTGTCTGATAATATTGATGGGCATGTTATTCATTTCCTTGATGAGACTGCTAGAATTGCTAAACCTTATGCTAAAGATAAAAACAGACTTGTGGTAGGCATGCCTGTTATTTCTGTTAAAATAGGAGATCATTGTTATCATGGATTATGTGATATGGGTGCTAGTGCTAGTGCAATACCTTACTCCTTATACAAAGAAATTATGCATGATATTGCACCTGCTGAGATAGAAGATATTGATGTCACAATTAAACTTGCCAATAGAGATACTATTTCACCAATGGGAATTATTAGAGATGTTGGAGTCTTGTGTGGGAAAACTAAATATCCTGCTGATTTTCTTGTTCTTGGTTCCCCACAAAATAGTTTTTGTCAGATTATATTTGGTAGACCCTTCTTAAATACTGTTAATGCTACCATAGATTGCAAAAGGGATGTTGTTACTATCGGTTTAGATGATATGACTCATGAATTTAATTTCTCTAAATTTAGTAGACAACACCGTGAAGAAGAATTACCTAGTAAGGATGAAATTATTGGTCTTGCTTCTATTGTCGTACCTCCTAGTGATCCTTTAGAACAATATTTGCTAGACCATGAAAATGATATGTTTATGAATGAAAGAAGGGAAATAGATGAAGTATTCTTTAAACAGGAACCTATTCTGAAACACAATTTGCTTGTTGAAATCCTATGGGATCCTCCTCCACCCAAGGGTGATCCCGTATTTGAGCTTAAACCGTTGCCTGATACTCTTAAATATGCTTATCTTGATGAGAAAAAGATATATCATGTTATTATTAGTGCTAACCTTTCAGAGCATGAGGAAGAGAGATTATTGAAAACTCTGAAGAAGCACCGTGCCGCTATTGGGTATATTCTTGATGATCTTAAGGGCATTAGTCCCACTCTATGTCAACATAAATAAATTAGGAAGAAGATGCTAAACTGGTTCATGATCATCAACGACGGTTGAATCCTAAAATGAAAGAAGTGGTAAGAAAGGAAATACTAAAGCTCCTTGAGGCAGGTATAATCTATCCCGTTGCTGATAGTCAGTGGGTAAGTCCTGTCCATCGTGTCCCTAAGAAGGGAGGTATTACTGTTGTTCCTAATGATAAAGATGAAATGATTCCTCAAAGAATTATTACAGGTTATAGGATGGTAATTGATTTCCGAAAATTAAATAAGGCTACTAAAAAGGATCATTACCCCTTACCTTTTATCGATCAAATGCTAGAAAGATTATCCAAACATACACATTTTTGCTTTCTAGATGGTTATTCTGGCTTCTCTCAAATACCTGTGTCAGCCAAAGATCAATCAAAGACTACTTTTACTTGCCCTTTTGGTACTTTTGCTTATAGACGTATGCCTTTTGGTTTATGTAATGCACCTGCTACCTTTCAAAGATGCATGATGGCTATATTCTCTGACTTTTGTGAAAAGATTTGTGAGGTTTTCATGGACGATTTCTCTGTCTATGGATCTTCTTTTGATGATTGCTTGAGCAACCTTGATCAAGTTTTGCAGAGATGTGAAGAAACTAATCTTGTCTTGAATTGGGAAAAGTGCCACTTTATGGTTAATGAAGGTATTGTCTTGGGGCACAAAGTTTCTGAAAGAGGTATTGAGGTTGATAAAGCCAAGGTTGATGCTATTGAGAAGATGCCATGTTCCAAGGACATCAAAGGTATAAGAAGTTTCCTTGGTCATGCTGGATTTTATAGGAGGTTCATTAAGGACTTCTCAAAAATTTCTCAGCCTCTAACTAATTTATTACAAAAAGATATACCATTTGTCTTTGATGATGATTGTGTAGAAGCGTTTGAAATACTTAAGAAAGCATCAATCTCTGCACCTATTGTTCAGCCACTTGATTGGAATTTACCCTTCGAAATTATGTGTGATGCTAGTGATTATGTTGTAGGTGTTGTTCTAGGGCAAAGAGTTGATAAGAAATTAAACGTTATTCAATATGCTAGTAAAACCCTGGACAATGCCCAAAGAAATTATGCTACCACTGAAAAAGAATTCTTAGCGGTTGTATTTGCTTGTGATAAGTTCAGACCTTATATTGTTGATTCTAAAGTAACTATTCACACTGATCATGCTGCTATTAAATATCTTATGGAAAAGAAAGATGCTAAACCTAGACTTATTAGATGGGTTCTCTTGCTACAAGAATTTGACTTCCATATTGTTGATAGAAAGGGAGCTGAGAACCCCGTTGCAGACAACTTGTCTAGGTTAGAAAATGTGCTTGATGACCCACTACCTATTGATGATAGCTTTCCTGATGAGCAATTAAATGTCATAAATGCTTCTCATACTGCTCCATGGTATGCTGATTATGCTAATTACATTGTTGCTAAGTTTATACCACCTAGTTTCACATACCAGCAAAAGAAAAGGTTCTTCTATGATTTGAGGCATTACTTTTGGGATGACCCACATCTTTATAAAGAAGGAGTAGATGGTGTTATTAGACGTTGTGTACCTGAGCATGAACAGGAATAGATCCTACACAAGTGTCACTCCGAAGCTTATGGAGGACACCATGCTGGAGATAGAACTACACATAAGGTATTGCAATCTGGTTTTTATTGGCCTACTCTCTTCAAGGATGCCCGTAAGTTTGTCTTATCTTGTGATGAATGTCAAAGAATTGGTAATATTAGTAGACATCAAGAAATGCCTATGAACTATTCACTCATTATTGAACCATTTGATGTTTGGGGCTTTGACTATATTTTAGTTGATGTTGATTACGTTACTAAGTGGGTAGAAGCTATTCCAACTAGTAGTGCTGATCATAACACTTCTATTAAAATGCTTAAAGAAGTTATTTTTCCAAGATTTGGAGTCCCTGGATATTTAATGACTGATGGTGGTTCACATTTTATTCATGGTGCTTTCCGTAAAATGCTTGCTAAATATGATGTTAATCATAGAACTGCATCCCCTTATCACCCTTAGTCTAGTGGTAAGTAGAATTGAGAAATAGAGAGCTCAAATTAATTCTGCAAAAGACTGTTAATAGATCTAGAAAGAATTGGTCCAAGAAACTTGATGATGCATTATGGGCCTATAGAACTGCATATAAAAATCCTATGGGTATGTATTCGTATAAAATGGTTTATGGAAAAGCATGTCACTTACCTCTCGAACTAGAACACAAGGCATATTGGGCTATTAAAGAGCTCAATTATGATTTTAAACTTGCCGGTGAGAAGAGGTTATTTGATATTAGCTCACTCGATGAATGGAGAACCCAAGCCTACGAAAATGCCAAGTTGTTTAAAGAAAAAGTTAAAAGATGGCATGTCAAAATGATACAAAAGCGTGAGTTTAATGTAGGTGACTATGTATTGCTATACAACTCTCGTTTAAGATTTTTTGCAGGAAAACTTCTCTCTAAATGGGAAGGTCCTTCCGTTATCGAGGAGGTCTATCGTTCCGGTGCCATAAAAATCAACAACTTCGAAGGCACAAATCCGAAGGTGGTGAACGGTCAAAGAATCAAACATTATATCTCAGGTAATCCCATGTTATTGAAACCGTAACCCCGGATGAATACATAAGGGACACTTTCCGGAATGTTTCAGACTCCGAAAAGGAATAGGTATGTGGTACGGTAAGTAAACTGACTCCAAAACAGTTTTCAAGGCAATATTTCTCCGTTTTGGAATATTTAGAAAAATAGAAAAATAAGAAGCAGTCCAGGAAGGACACGAGGGCTCCACGAGGGTGGAGGGCGCGCCCTACCCCCCTGGGCGCCCCCCTACCTCGTGGGCATCTCGTGTGCTCTCCGGACTCCGTTTTCTTACACGTTACATATTTTGGTCGGTAAAAATTCATTATATAATCTCCCGGGGGTTTTGACTCCCGTATCACGCAAAAATCTCATGTTTTTGTTTCAAGCTGTTTTTTCTGACAGATCCATGTCGTCATGTCATCTTCAAGCGCCCCCAAGGACCAGTTCTTCGAGAAGGTCATCAACCCCTACCTCGCAGAAGTGCTGCAACACCCTCAAACCATTGAGATGCGTGAGGGTTTGTTGCACATCCGCGATGCTGAGGGACCAAGGAAGACCGGAAGCACGGAGGCAAGGCTCGAGGCATTGGAGCAAGAAGTTTTCAAGTGTTAGGAGATGGTGGAGCGTTGACTCGATTCCAATCACATTATGATAACGGAGTTCACCAACAACCACAAGCTGGACGTCAAGGACATTGGGGAGGCCATCTTCAAGCTTCATGAGAAAAACGATCACCTCCAAGCCCAGATCTATGAACCTGCAAAATCAAAATTGTGACTATGAATATAGATTCAAGATGATGAGTTTGGCTACAGATTTGAGGTTTCAGGAGACTCGATCATCTTTCTATGATGGTGAGCCCATGCCTTGGAAGAAGGACGACAAGCCTACGCCATCAACAAAACCATCACCTTCTCCACCAACAAAGAAGAATTGAGTATCTGGTATGGGCACTCCCCTTGGCAACTGCCAAGCTTGGGGGAGTGCCCCGGTATCGTATCACCATCACTTTTACCTTTACCGTTTTTCTTAGTTCGGTCCTTTTGATAATATCTTGATCTAGTAGAATAAAAGTTCTTAGTATGATCTAGTTGTGAGTTTTGCTTTATAATTCTTCTATGTAATCGAGTCCATGAGCTATATATATAAGAAAGATTAGTGTTGAATCAAGGGCTTGATTATTTTGCCATGATCCTAAGGGAATAAAAGAAAAGAGAAAGAAATAAAAAGAAACAAAGAGATCATGTGAATCTTATGGAGAGTAATGAGCTCATATAGAAAAAGTATGATGAATAAAAGTTGTTTAGAGTTGACAAGCATAGTTTTGGTCATCGTTGCAATTAATAGGAAGTAATAAAGAAAGAGAGGTCTTCACATATAAATATACTATCTTGGACATCTTTTATGATTGTGAGCACTCATTAAAATATAACATGCTAAAGAGTTGACGTTGGACAAGGAAGACAACGTAATGGGTTATGTTTTCTTACATCTGAGATAAATTATATTGTCATGGATCATCCAACATGGTTGAGCTTCCCTTTCCCCCTCATGCTAGCCAAATTCATCGCACCAAGTAGAGATACTACTTGTGCTTCCAAATACCCTTAAACCAGTCTTGCCATGAGAGTCCACCATACCTACCTATGGATTGAGTAAGATCCTCCAAGTAAGTTGTCATCGGTGCAAGCAATAAAAATTGCTCTCTAAATATGTATATAAATATACTATCTTGGACATCTTTTATGATTGTGAGCACTCATTAAAATATAACATGCTAAAGAGTTGACGTTGGACAAGGAAGACAACGTAATGGGTTATGTTTTCTTACATCTGAGATAAATTATATTGTCATGGATCATCCAACATGGTTGAGCTTCCCTTTCCCCCTCATGCTAGCCAAATTCATCGCACCAAGTAGAGATACTACTTGTGCTTCCAAATACCCTTAAACCAGTCTTGCCATGAGAGTCCACCATACCTACCTATGGATTGAGTAAGATCCTCCAAGTAAGTTGTCATCGGTGCAAGCAATAAAAATTGCTCTCTAAATATGTATGACTTATTAGTGTGGGAGAAATAAGCTTTATACGATCGTGTGATATGGAAGAAATAAAAGCGACAGACTGCATAATAAAGGTCCATATCACAAGTGGCAATATAAAGTGACATTCTTTCGCATTAAGATTTTGTGCATCCAACTATAAAAGCGCATGACAACCTCTGCTTCCCTCTGCGAAGGGCCTATCTTTTACTTTTATCTCCTACCTTGCATAAGAGTCATGGTGATCTTCACCCTTCCTTTTTACATTTCATCCTTTGGCAAGCACAGTATGTTGGAAAGGTCCTGGTATACATGGCTAATTGGATGTGAGTTTTCATGAACTATTATTGTTGACATTACCCTTAAGGTAAAACGTTGGAAGGCAAAACTATAAGCCCCTATCTTTCTCTGTGTCCGATTAAAATTCCATACCCATAAGTATTGCGTGAGTGTCAGCAATTGTGAAAGACTATATGATAGTTGAGTATGTGGACTTGCTGAAAACCTCTTATACATTGACTCTTTCCTATGTTATGATAAATTGCAATTGTTCCAATGACTGAGATTATAGTTTGTTAGTTTTCAATGAAGTTTACGATTTATACTTGAAATTGTGATTGAATTATTACTCAAGCATAAGAAATCATATGACAAGAATTATATAAGTTGTTGTTCTAAGAATGATCATGATGCCCTCATGTCCGTATTTTATTTTTATCAACACCTCTATCTCTAAACATGTGGACATATTTTTCGATTTCGGCTTTCGCTTGAGGACAAGCGAGGTCTAAGCTTGGGGGAGTTGATACGTCCATTTTGCATCATGCTTTTATATCGATATTTATTGCATTATGGGCTGTTACTACACATTATGTCACAATACTTATGGCTATTCTATCTTATTTTACAAGGTTTATATAAAGAGGGAGAATGCGGGCAGCTAGGATTCTGGGCTGGAAAAGGAGCAAATATTAGAGACCTATTCTGCACAGCTCCAAAAGTCCTGAAACTTCACGGAAGACATTTCCAGAATATATAAAAAATAATCAGCGTAAGAAATTCACCAAGGGGGCCACACCCTGCCCACGAGGATGGGGGCGCGCCCTACTCCCCTGGGCGTGCCCCCCTACCTCGTGGGCCCCCTGGTGGCCCTCCGGTGGGCATCTTCTGCTATATGAAGTCGTTCGATGGGAAAAAATAAGAAGCCATCTTCTCGGACGAAACCCCGCCGCCACGAGGTGGAACCTTGGCAGAACCAATCTAGGGCTCTCGCGGAGCTGTTCTGTCGGGGAAACTTCCCTCCCGGAGGGGGAAATCATCGCCATCGTCATCACCAACGCTCCTCTCATCGGGAGAGGGCAATCTCCATCAACATCTTCATCAGCACCATCTCCTCTCAAAACAATAGTTCATCTCTTGTATCCAATTCTTGTCTCCAAGTCTGGGATTGGAGCTAGTAGGTTGCTTGTAGTGTTAATTACTCCTTCTAGTTGATGCTAGTTGGTTTATTTGGTGGAAGATCATATGTTCAGATCCTATATGCATATTAATACCCCTCTGATTATGAACATGCTTATGCTTCGTGAGTAGTTACGTTTGTTCCTGAGGGCATGGGAGAAGTCTTGCTATTAGTAGTCATGTGAATTTGGTATTCTTTCGATATTTTGATGAGGTGTATGTTGTCTCTCCTCTAGTGGTATTATGTGAACGTCGACTATATGACACTTCACCATTATTTGGGTCTAGCGGAAGGCATTGGGAAGTAATAAGTAGATGATGGGTTGCTAGAGTGACAGAAGCTTAAACCCTAGTTTATGTGTTACTTCGTAAGGGGCTGATTTGGATCCATATGTTTCATGCTATGGTTAGGTTTACCTTAATACTTTTGTTGTAGTTGTGGATGCTTGCAATAGAGGTTAATCGTAAGTGGGATGCTTGTCGAAGTAAGGACGGTTCCCAAGCACCGGTCCACCCACATACCAAATTATCAAAGTACCGAACGTGAATCATACGAACGTGATGAAAACTAGCTTGATGATATTCCCATGTGTCCTCGGGAGCGCTTTTCTCTATATAAGAGTTTGTCCAGGCTTGTCCTTTTCTACAAAAAGGATTGGGCCACCTTGCTGCACTTTATTTACTTTTGTTATTTGTTGTTCGTTACAAATTATCCTATCACAACTATCCGTTACCACTTATTTTAGTACTTGCAGAGCATACCTTGCTGGAAACCGCTTATCATTTCCTTCTGCTTCTCGTTGGGTTCGACACTCTTACTTATCGAAAGGACTACGATAGATCCCCTATACTTGTGGGTCATCAGGCTTCGACCAGCAGGGCGCGAGCTCGTCTGGCGCGCCGGCAGCCCGAGGCGGCGCGCATAAGCGCAGAGCCGCGCCGAGCCTGTTTGGCAGCTGGCCGAAGAAACCCAGGGGCTCGGCTGCGGCAACCAAGCGGGACGAAGCGGCCGCGAAAGCCGACCGCTTTCGCAAGGTGGTGAAGACGCCACCGCTGGTTTCTACGTAAGTTCTGACTTCCTTCGTATTTTCTCATTTCTTGACGATCTCATCCAAGTCTTCTCTCCTTTGTTCCCCTTGATTTAGGGCCCCGCTCACTCTTGAGAAGTCGGTCCCTGCCTCCATCGTGGGGTCGGTGGAGGCCTCCACCACTACCCGGCGGATCGATCCGGCCGCCGACCTCCGGGAGGCGACGGAGCGGAACATGCGGGAGGCGCACGAGGACGCCACCCGCCTGGAGAAGGAGGAGGCGGACAGGGCGGAGGCCGCCGCCCTGAGGAAGCTGGCGGAGGCCGAGGCCGCTGATGCAGCAAAGAAGCGGGCTGAGGAAGCCCGCGCCGTCAGTCGGCGACGTTCGTCGTCCCCCTGAACTCTGCGCCGCCACCACCGGAGTTCGTGGCGCAGACTGGGGAAACCGACGGCAAGCACCCTACCATAGAGAGGGAGGGCGGCGGCGCCGCCATTCCGGATGTAATTGTGCCCCCGCCACCACCTTCTGAGGAGGCGCGAGATAAGCAGTCGGCCGGCCCACCGGTGCCGCCGGCCGGAAATGAGATGGTGACGGGCCCGACTCCCGGGGCCCGCATACCCTTGCGCCGCCGGCCTACGAAGGCAGCCTCGGCGCCACGCCCATTGGAGGTCGGCGCCACGAGCTCCTCCATCCTGGACACCGAGGCGACCAGCGCCGCGCCCGCTAGATGGGCGCGGGGAGGCGGGACGACCCACCTGAACAAGGCGGTCCTGGAGGTCCAAGCCAAACTCCGCACCGAGGCCGATGCTCTCAAGCATTGCAACAAGGCGTTCCTGGAGTCGCGAGAGGCCATCCGGGTATACCTCTTGCTCCTTTATTTTCAATTTTTGTATTGCTTCGTGGGGGCGCGCCAACGCACCCACTGGGTGTAGTCCCCGAGTTCGGGGCCGGCTGCTGAGCAGGCGGCCCGAAATTCTAACTAGCAAGCTTCGAGTACTAATATATTTGCTGCAGGACTATCATAACCTCCGCGCGGCCGCCTTCAACTCCAGAGTCCAGGAGTTGGATCAACGCGCCACTGACTTGTCGGAGAGCCGGAGTAAGTCCTCTTCTTTCTGTGGGGGCGCGCTGGCGCACCCGCGGGCTGTAGTCCCCGAGATCCGGGCCGACTACTGAGCAGTCGGGCCGGATCTTCCTGGCAGTACATCTTTCTTTGCTGATTGTTTTTGTTTCCTTCTTTTTCTGATTTTGCAGAGGCCAACGCCATCCTTCAACGGCAACTGGGCAAAGCCAACGCCGCGTTGCATGCCAAAGAGGCTGACTACAGCAGGCTGGCTGAAGAACGTGACCGGCTGGCCACGCAGCTGGCGGAGCAGGCAGAGCTTCTCCAGAAGGCCCGGAAGGAGGCGGAGGACAAGGAGGCAGGTCTTCTCGCCGAGTTGGAGATCAAACGCTCCACCTGGACCAACAAGGAGGCGATGCTGACGGCCGATTTTGGCGAAATCGAGGATATGGTTGACGGTAGGCGACCTTCTTTACTTTTCCTTTAAGTCGCCGGCTTCTTTCTCTTTTTGTTCTGACTCTTTGCTTAGTCCTGGTAGACTTCTTTCCAGGCCACTCTGGTGCCGCCAACCAGGCTATCGAGGCCGACCGTGAAGAACGAAGGGCGGAAGGTGAGAGGATCGCCGCCAATGCCCCCCGCACCCTTCGCGAGCAGCTTCTCAGCATCCAAGCCCGTCTTCGGCCGACTCATCGGATGCTGTGCCACCTTCAGCGTGTCGGCGCCCAGGTGATCGCCGCCTTGTGGCCCGACAGGCCGTGCCCGCGCACCCCCAGCCGGACTGCCGACTGGCTGGAGGTGGCGGCTGGCCGCCTTGAGGCGTGGAAGGGCTCCTCGGCCCGGGCTGGAGCGCGTTGGGCCTTGGAGTTCGTCAAGGCGTGGTACCCTGGGCTAGATCTAGCCCAGTTGACCATGTTCCGACAGGAGGCCCGGGAGGAGCTGGTGGCAGTGGAGGGCGAACTTGTCAAGCAGGCCGCGGCCATCGCCGAGTACACCGACACCAAAGTCTTCATCCCGGAGCCGGCTGAGGACGGCACCGAGGCACCGCCAGAGTGGTTTGGGCTGAACCGGAGGAGGGTGAGGACTCGGCTGAGGTGATCGACTCCAGTGACGAGGGAGAAGACGACGAGGAGGAGGAAGGCAAAGAGGAGGCGCCACAGGTCGGAGCGGACAGCCAGCCCCAACTCGACCGCCCCTCCAGCAACGAGCCGCACCCGAATGAGCCGGCTGCCGCTGGAGGGGACTGCTACGTCTTGAGCTTGCGTTGGTTTTCCCCAAAGAGGAAGGGATGATGCAGCAGAGTAGCGTAAGTATTTCCCTCAGTTTTTGAGAACCAAGGTATCAATCCAGTAGGAGGCCACGCTCAAGTCCCTCGTACCTGCACAAAACGATAGCTACTCGCAACCAACGCGGTTAGGGGTTGTCAATCCCTTCATGGTCACTTACGAGAGTGAGATCTGATAGATATAATATTTTTGGTATTTTTGGTATAAAGATGCAAAGTAAAAAGTAAAAGCAAAGTAAAAAGCAAAGCAAGATTGAAGTGTTGGAGATTGATATGATGAGAATAGACCCGGGGGCCATATGTTTCACTAGTGGCTTCTCTCAAGAGCATAAGTATTCTACGGTGGGTGAACAAATTACTGTTGAGCAATTGACAGAATTGAGCATAGTTATGAGAATATCTAGGCATGATCATGTATATAGGCATCACGTCCGTGACAAGTAGACCGAAATGATTCTGCATCTACTACTATTACTCCACTCATCGACCGCTATCCCAGCATGCATCTAGAGTATTATAAGTTAAAAACAGAGTAACGCTTAAGCAAAGATGACATGATGTAGAGAGATAAATTCATGCAATATGAAATAAACCCCATCTTGTTATCCTCGATGGCAACGATGCAATATGCTTGCTGCCCCTTCTGTCACTGGGTAAGGACACCGCAAGATCGAACCCAAAGCTAAGCACTTCTCCCATGGCAAGAACTACCAATCTAGTTGGCCAAACCAAACGGATAATTCGAAGAGACTAGCAAAGATAACCAATCATACATAAAAGAATTCAGAGAAGATTCAAATATTATTCATAGATAGACTTGATCATAAACCCACAATTCATCGGTCTCAACAAACACACCGCAAAAATAAGATTATCGAATAGATCTCCACAAGAAAGGGGGAGAACTTTGTATTGAGATTCAAAGAGAGAGAGAAGAAGCCATCTAGCTACTAACTATGGACCCGAAGGTCTGAGGTAAACTACTCACACTTCATCGGAGAGGCTATGATGATGTAGAAGCCTCCGTGATGACGGCCCTCTTCCGGCGGAGCTCTGGAACAGGCCCCAAGATGGGATCTCGTGGATACAAAAAGTTGCGGCGGTGGAATTAGGTTTTTGGCTCGTGTTCTGATCATTTTGGGGTACGTGTGTATATATAGGAGGAAGAAGTACGCCGGAGGAGAACCGAGGGGCCCACGAGGCAGGGGGCGCGCCCTAGGGGGGCGCCCCCCACCCTCGTGACTGCCTCTTTTGTTCCTTGGAGCAGGGTCCAAGTCTCCTGGATCACGTTCGGTGACAAAATCACGTTCCCGAAGATTTTATTCCGTTTGGACTCCGTTTGATATTCCGTTTCTTCGAAAGACTAAAATAGGCAAAAACGGCAATTCTGGGCTAGGCCTCCGGTTAATAGTTTAGTCCCAAAAATAATATAAAAGTGGAAAATAAAGCCCAATATAGTCCAAAACAGTAGATAATATAGCATGGAGCAATCGAAAATTATAGATACGTTGGAGACGTATCAGGCATCCCCAAGCTTAATTCCTGCTCGTCCTCGAGTAGGTAAATGATAAAAAGAGAATTTTTGATGCGGAGTGCTACTTGGCATAATTTTAATGCAAATCTTCTTAATTGTGGTATGAATATTCAGATTCGAAAGATTCAAGACAAAAGTTTATATTGACATAAAAGAATAATACTTCAAGCATACTAACAAAGCAATTATGTCTTCTCAAAATAACATGGCCAAAGAGAGTTATCCCTACAAAATCATATAGTCTGGCTATGCTCTATCTTCACCACACAAAGTATTTAAATCATGCACAACCCCGACGAGAAGCCAAGCAATTGTTTCATACTCTAACTTCTTCAAAACTTTTTCAATCTTCACGCAATACATGAGCGTGAGCCATGGATATAGCACTATAGGTGGAATAGAATGGTGGTTGTGGAGAAGACAAAAAGGAGAAGATAGTCTCACATCAACTAGGCGTATCAACAGGCTATGGAGATGCCCATCAATAGATATCAATGTGAGTGAGTAGGGATTGCCATGCAACGGATGCACTAGAGCTATAAGTATATGAAAGCTCAAAAAGAAACTAAGTGGGTGTGCATCCAACTTGCTTGCTCATGAAGACCTAGGGAAATTTGAGGAAGCCCATCATTGGAATATACAAGCCAAGTTCTATAATGTAAAATTCCCACTAGTATATGAAAGTGATAACATGAGAGACTCTCTACTATGAAAATCATGGTGCTACTTTGAAGCACAAGTGTGGTAAGAGGATAGTAACATTGTCCCTTCTCTATTTTTCTCTCATTTTCTTTATTTGGGCCTTTTCTCTCTTTTTTATGGCCTCTTTTTATTTGGGCTTCTTTGGCCTCTTTTATTTATTTTTCGTCCGGAGTCTCATCCGGACTTATGGGGGAATCATAGTCTCCATCATTCTTTCCTCACTTGGGACAATGCTCTAATAATGATGATGATCACACTTTTATTTTTCTTATAACTCAACAATTACAACTCAATACTTAGAACAAAATATGACTCTATGTGAATGCATCCGGCGGTGTACCGGGATATGCAATATGACAATGATGAAGTGTGTCATGATGAACTAGATGGTGGAAAGTTGCATGGCAATATATCTCGGAATGGCTATGGAAATGCCATAATAGGTAGGTATGGTGGCTGTTTTGAGGAAGGTATATGGTAGGTGTATGATACCGGCGAAAGGTGCATGGTATTAGAGAGGCTAGCAAACGTGGAAGGGTGAGAGTGCGTATAATCCATGGACTCAACATTAGTCATAAAGAACTCATATACTTATTGCAAAAATCTAGAAGTTATCAAAGAAAAGTATTACGCGCATGCTCCTAGGGGGATATATTGGTAGGAAAAGACCATCGCTCGTCCCCGACCGCCACTCATAAGGAATACAATCAATAAATAAATCATGCTCCGTCTTCATCACATAACGGTTCACCATACGTGCATGCTACGGTAATCACAAACTTTAACAAAAGTATTCTTATAATTCATAACTACTCAACTAGCATGACTTTAATATTATCACCTCCATATCTCAAAACAATTATCATGCTTCAATCTTTTCTTAGTATTCAACACACTCAAAAGAAAGTTTTGCAAATCTTGAATACCAAGCATATTATTATTAAGCAAATTACCATGCTATTAAGAGTCTCAAAATGATTTAAGTGAAGCATGAGAGATCAATAGTTTCTTTAAAACAAATCCACCACCGTGCTCTAAAAGATCTAAGTGAAGCACATAGAGCAAAATTATAACGCTCAAAAGATATAAGTGAAGCACATAGAGCAAAACTACTTAGCTCAAAAGATATAAATGAAGCACATAGAGTATTCTATCAAATTTTAATTCATGTATGGCTCTCTCAAAAGGTGTGTACAGCAAGGATGATTGTGGCATACTAATACACAAGGACACAAATAATACAAGACGCTCCAAGCAAAACACATATCATGTTGGTGAATAAAAATATAGCTCCAAGTGAATTACCGATAGAAGTGGACGAAAGAGGGGATGCCTTCCGGGGCATCCCCAAGCTTTGACTTTTTGGTGTCCTTGGATTATATTGGGGGTGCCATGGGCATCCCCAAGCTTAGGCTCTTGCCACTCCTTGTTCCATGATCCATCAAAAGAATTCACCTAAAACTTGAAAACTTCACAACACAGAACTTAAAGAAGAAAACTCGTGAGCTCCGTTAGCGAAAGAAAACAAAAGACCACTTCAAGGTACTGTAATGAACTCATTATTTATTTATATTGGTGTTAAACCTACTGTATTCCAACTTCTCTATGGATTATAAACTATTTACTGGCCATAGATTCATCAAAAATAAGCAAACAACACACGAAAAACAGAATCTGTCAAAAACACAACAGTCTGTAGTAATCTGTAGCTAGCGAAAGATCTGGAACCCCAAAAATTCTAAAATAAATTTCTGGACGTGAGGAGTTTATCTATTAATCATCTGCAAAAATAATTAACTAAATAGCACTCTTCATATAAAAATGACAGCAGTTCTCGTGAGCGCTAAAGTTTCTGTTTTTTACAGCAAGTTCAACAAGACTTTCCCCAAGTCTTCCCAATGGTTCTACTTGGCACAAACACTAATTAAACACAAAAAACACAACCAAAACAGAGGCTAAATAATTTATTTATTACTAAGCAGGAGAAAAAAGCAAGGAATAAAAATAAAATTGGGTTGCCTCCCAACAAGCGCTATCGTTTAACGCCCCTAGCTAGGCATAAAAGCGAGGATAGATCTAGGTATTGCCATAGTAATAAGATAGATCGGTGAAGCTCATTTCATATTCTCTATGTTCAGCGGCAAGTTTTCTTTGAGGCAAGCAAAAGTAATCAAAAGGGCTAAATTTAATAGGACAGAAGTCCCCAAGATCAATTTTAGGAGGTATAGGTTCCTCTTTCGGCCCTTCGCAATGTACAACCAATTCATCATTATAAGCATTCTTTTGACAGAACTTCGTGAGCCTAGACTCAAGAGAGTATCCTAGCTCATTATTTCGAATAGCCAAATCATCATTAAGTTCAGAGATTCTATCAATTAAAATATTGGTTGGCACTTTTTTCTGAGTTTTTCATTAAAAGCAACATAGTCAGGAGATTGAAAGCGCATAATTTCTTCTTGATCGAAGAGGATAGATTCTATGGGAGGACGACCAGCGTCCACCCTATAGTGCGCAAAGATTTCTTTGGCTTCTTTTATTATAAATCTGAATTCATGAGCCAAAAAGATAGTAGTGGCACGCTTAACAGAGGAATGCTCGATATTAGAAAATTCTAGGAAAACTCTTTGTATAGATGGGTGCATATGAATAAATTGCCTTTCAAGTTCAACGATAAGCATGGCAATAGCGTCCGCAAGACTACTGGTTCTATGGAGAATAGAACCGCCCATAGAGGGCAAAGCGCCGACACAAGTAAAGAAATCTTGAATAACTCCTTTTCCAATAATATTACCACTACCGATTCAAAATCTTTTTGTATGGTAGGTAGGGGGTTCTTCAGCAGGAGCATCAGAATTTTCCGTGATATTGTTATCGCCCATATTGGCAATAACTTCCCCAATTTCAGACATAACGACAAGCAAGCAAATTAGCACACGAGCAAACAAGAGGGCAAGCGGGCAAAAAGAGGCAAATAGAGAGGGAGGATAGAGAGAGAGGGCGAATAAAACGGCAAGGGTGAAGTGGGGGGAGAGGAAAACGAGAGGCAAATGGATAATAATGTAATGTGAGAGATAGGGATTGCGATGGGTACTTGGTATGTTGACTTTTTACGTAGACTCCCCGGCAACGGCGCCAGAAATCCTTCTTGCTACGTCTTGAGCTTGCGTTGGTTTTCCTTGAAGAGGAAGGGATGATGCAGCAGAGTAGCGTAAGTATTTCCCTCAGTTTTTGAGAACCAAGGTATCAATCCAGTAGGAGGCCACGCTCAAGTCCCTCGTACCTGCACAAAACGATAGCTACTCGCAACCAATGCGATTAGGGGTTGTCAATCCCTTCACGGACACTTACGAGAGTGGGATCTGATAGATATAATATTTTTTGGTATTTTTGGTATAAAGATGCAAAGTAAAAAGTAAAAGCAAAGTAAAAAGCAAAGCAAGATTAAAGTGATGGAGATTGATATGATGAGAATAGACCCGGGGGGGCATAGGTGTTGGAAATATGCCCTAGAGGCAATAATAAAAGCATTATTATTATATTTCCTTGTTCATGATAATTGTCTTTATTCATGCTATAATTGTGTTATCCGGAAATCGTAATACATGTGTGAATAATAGACACCAACATGTCCCTAGTAAGCCTCTAGTTGACTAGCTCGTTGATCAACAGATAGTCATGGTTTCCTGACTATGGACATTGGATGTCATTGATACCGAGATCACATCATTAGGAGAATGATGTGATGGACAAGACCCAATCCTAAACATAGCACAAGATCGTATAGTTCGTTTGCTAGAGTTTTCCAATGTCAAGTATCTTTTCCTTAGACCATGAGATCGTGTAACTCCCGGATACCGTAGGAGTGCTTTGGGTGTACCAAATGTCACAACATAACTGGGTGACTATAAAGGTATACTACGGGTATCTCCGAAAGTGTCTGTTGGGTTGACATGGATCAAGACTGGGATTTGTCACTCCGTATGACGGAGAAGTATCACTAGGCCCACTCGGTAATGCATCATCATAATGAGCTCAAAGTGACCAAGTGTCTGGTCACGGGATCATGCATTACGGTACGAGTAAAGTGACTTGCCGGTAACGAGATTGAACGAGGTATAGGGATATCGACGATCGAATCTCGGGCAAGTAACATACCGATTGACGAAGGGAATTGTATGCGGGATTGATTGAATCCTCGACATCGTGGTTTATCCGATGAGATCATCGAGGAGCATGTGGGAGCCAACATGGGTATCCAGATCCCGCTGTTGGTTATTGGCCGGAGAGTCGTCTCGGTCATGTCTACATGTCTCCCGAACCCGTAGGGTCTACACACTTAAGGTTCGGTGACGCTAGGGTTGTAGGGATATGTATATGCAGTAACCCGAATGTTGTTCGGAGTCCTGGATGAGATCCCGTACGTCACGAGGAGTTCCGGAATGGTCCGGAGGTAAATAATTATATATAGGAAGTGCTATTTCGGCTATCGGGACAAGTTTCGGGGTCACCGGTATTGTATCGGGACCACCGGAAGGGTCCCGGGGGCCCACCGGGTGGGGCCACCTGCCCCGGGGGCCACATGGGCTGTAGGGGTGTGCGCCTTGGCCTATATGGGCCAAGGGCACCAGCCCCAAGAGGCCCATGCGCCAAGAGATAAGGAAAGGAAGAGTCCTAAAGGGGGAAGGCACCTCCTAGGTGCCTTGGGGAGGATGGACTCCTCCCTTGGCCGCCGCCCCCCCTAGGAGATTGCATCTCCTAGGGCCGGCGCCCCCCTAGGCTCCCTATATATAGTGGGGGGAGGAGGGCCTCTCACCCCACGCCTTTGGTGCCTCCCTCTCCCTCTCCAACACCTCCTCCTCCTCCATAGAGCTTGGCAAAGCCCTGCCGGAGTACTGCAGCTCCACCACCACCACGCCATCGTGCTGCTGCTGGAGCCATCTTCCTCAACCTCTCCTTCCCCTTGCTGGATCAAGGAGGAGGAGACGTTACGCTGACCGTACGTGTGTTGAACGCGGAGGTGCCGTCCGTTCGGCGCTAGGATCTCCGGTGATTTGGATCACGTCGAGTACGCCTTCCTCATCCCCGTTCTTTGAACGCTTCCGCGCGTGATCTACAAAGGTATGTAGATGCAATCCAATAACTCATTGCTAGATGAACTCCTAGATGGATCTTGGTGAAACCGTAGAAAATTTTTGTTTTCTGCAACGTTCCCCAACAGTGGCATCATGAGCTAGGTCTATGCGTAGTTCTCTTGCACGAGTAGAACACAATTTGTTGTGGGCGTTGATGTTGTCAACTTTCTTGCCGCTACTAGTCTTATCTTGCTTCAACGGTATTGTGGGATGAAGCGGCCCGGACCAACCTTACACGTACGCTTACGTGAGACCGGTTCCACCGACTAACATGCACAAGTTGCATAAGGTGGCTGGCGGGTGTCTGTCTCTCCCACTTTAGTTGGAGCGGATTCGATGAAAAGGGTCCTTATGAAGGGTAAATAGAAGTTGACAAATCACGTTGTGGCTTTAACGTAGGTAAGAAAACGTTCTTGCTAGAGCCCTTTTTCAGCCACGTAAAACTTGCAACAACAATTAGAGGACGTCTAACTTGTTTTTGCAGCAAGCGCTTTGTGATATGATATGGCCGAAGTTGTGATGAATGATGAATGAAATATATGTGATGTATGAGATGTTCATGATATTGTAATAGGAATCACGACTTGCATGTCGATGAGTATGACAACCGGCAGGAGCCATAGGAGTTGTCTTTATTTTTGTATGACCTGCGTGTCATTGAGAAACGCCATGTAAATTACTTTACTTTATTGCTAAACGCGTTAGCCGTAGTAGTAGAAGTAATAGTTGGCGAGCAACTTCATGGAGACACGATGATGGAGATCATGATGATGGAGATCATGGTGTCATGCCGGTGACAAGAAGATCATGGAGCCCCAAGATGGAGATCAAAGGAGCTATGTGATATTGGCCATATCATGTCACTGTTATTATTTGATTGCATGTGATGTTTATCATGTTTTGTACATCTTGTTTTCTTAGAACGACGGTAGTAAATCAGATGATCCCTCATAATAATTTCAAGAAAGTGTTCCCCCTAACTGTGCACCGTTGCGACAGTTCGTTGTTTCGAAGCACCACGTGATGATCGGGTGTGATAGATTCCAACGTTCACATACAACGGGTGTAAGACAGATTTACACATGCAAACACTTAGGTTGACTAGACGAGCCTAGCATGTACAGACATGGCCTCAGAACACAGAAGACCGAAAGGTCGAGCATGAGTCGTATAGAAGATATGATCAACATGAAGATGTTCACCGATGTTGACTAGTCCGTCTCACGTGATGATCGGACACGGCCTAGTTAACTCGGATCATGTTATACTTAGATTACAGGAGGGATGTCTATCTAAGTGGGAGTTCATTGAATAATTTGATTAGATGAACTTAATTATCATGAACTTAGTCTAAATTTTTTACAATATGTCTTGTAGATCAAATGGCCAACGTAGTCCTCAACTTCAATGTGTTCCTAGAGAAAACCAAGCTGAAAGACGATGGCAGCAACTACACGGACTGGGTCCGGAACCTGAGGATCATCCTCATAGCTGCCAAGAAAGATTATGTCCTACAAGCACCACTGGGTGACGCACCTGTTCTCCCTGCAGAACAAGACGTTATGAACGCTTGGCAGGCACGTACCGATGACTACTCCCTCGTTCAATGCGGCATGCTTTACAGCTTAGAGCCGGGGCTCCAAAAGCGTTTTGAGAGACACAGAGCATATGAGATGTTCGAAGAGCTGAAAATGGTTTTCCAAGCTCATGCCCGGGTCGAGAGATATGAAGTCTCCGACAAATTCTTCAGCTGTAAGATGGAGGAAAACAGTTCTGTCAGTGAGCACATACTCACTATGTCTGGGTTGCATAACCGCTTGACTCAGCTGGGAGTTAATCTCCCGGATGACGCGGTCATTGACAGAATCCTTCAGTCGCTTCCACCGAGCTACAAGAGCTTTGTGATGAACTTCAATATGCAGGGGATGGAAAAGACCATTCCTGAAGTATTTGCAATGCTGAAATCAGCAGAGGTAGAAGTCAAAAAGGAACATCAAGTGTTGATGGTGAATAAAACCACTAAGTTCAAGAAGGGCAAGGGTAAGAAAGCCTTCAAGAAGGACGGCAAGGGAGTTGCCGCGCCTGGCAAACAAGCTACCGGGAAGAAGCCAAAGAATGGACCCAAGCCCGAGACTGAGTGCTTTTATTGGAAGGAAAGTGGTCACTGGAAGCGGAACTACCCCAAATACTTAGCAGACAAGAAGGCCGGCAAAACGAAAGGTATATGTGATATACATGTAATTGATGTGTACCTTACCAGTACTCGTAGTAGCTCCTGGGTATTTCATACCGGTGCAGTTGCTCACATTTGTAACTCAAAGCAGGAGCTGCGGAATAAGCGGAGACTGGCGAAGGACGAGGTGACGATGCACGTCGGGAATGGTTTCAAGGTCGATGTGATCGCCGTCGGCACGCTACCTCTACATTTACCTATAGGATTAGTTTTGAACCTCAATAATTGTTATTTAGTGCCAAGTTTGAGCATGAACATTGTATCAGGATCTCGTTTAATACGAGATGGCTACTCATTTAAATCCAAGAATAATGGTTGTTCTATTTATATGAGAGATATGTTTTATGGTCATGCTCCGATGGTGAATGGTTTATTCTTAATGAATCTCGAGCGTAATGCTACACATATTCATAGTGTGAATACCAAAAGATGTAAGATTGATAATGATAGTCCCACCTACTTGTGGCACTGCCGCCTTGGTCACATAGGTGTCAAACGCATGAAGAAGCTCCATGCAGATGGACTTTTAGAGTCTCTTGATTACGAATCATTTGACACGTGCGAACCATGCCTCATGGGTAAAATGACCAAGACTCCGTTCTCAGGAACAATGGAGCGAGCAACCAACTTATTGGAAATCATACATACTGATGTGTGCGGTCCAATGAGCGTTGAGGCTCGCGGTGGCTATCGTTATGTTCTCAGCCTCAATGATGACTTGAGTAGATATGGGTATGTCTACTTAATGAAACACAAGTCTGAAACCTTTGAAAATTTCAAGGAATTTTAGAGTGAGGTTGAGAATCAACGTGACAGGAAAATCAAGTTCCTGCGATCGGATCATGGAGGAGAATACTTGAGTCACGAGTTTGGCACACACTTAAGAAAATGTGGAAGAGTTTCACAACTCACGCCGCCTGGAACACCTCAGCGTAATGGTGTGTCCGAACGTCGTAATCGCACTCTATTAGATATGGTGCGATCTATGATGTCTCTTACCGATTTACCGCTATCTTTTTGGGGCTATGCTTTAGAGACTGCCGCATTCACTTTAAATAGGGCTCCGTCGAAATCCGTTGAGACGACACCGTATGAATTATGGTTTGGGAAGAAACCTAAGCTGTCGTTTCTAAAAGTTTGGGGATGCGATGCTTATGTCAAGAAACTTCAACCTGAAAAGCTCGAACCCAAGTCGGAAAAATGCGTCTTCGTAGGATACCCTAAAGAAACTATTGGGTATACCTTCTATCTCAGATCCGAAGGCAAGATCTTTGTTGCCAAGAATGGATCCTTTCTAGAGAAGGAGTTTCTCTCGAAAGAAGTAAGTGGGAGGAAAGTAGACCTTGATGAAGTATTACCTCTTGAACCGGAAAATGGCGCAGCTCAAGAAAATGTTCCTGAGGTGCCTGCACCGACTAGAGAGGAAGTTAATGATGATGATCAAGATACTTCTGATCAAGCTCCTACTGAAATTCGAAGGTCCACAAGGACACGTTCCGCACCAGAGTGGTATGGCAACCCTGTCTTGGAAATCATGTTGTTAGACAACGGTGAACCTTCGAACTATGAAGAAGTGATGGCGGGCCCGGATTCCGACAAATGGCTGGAAGCCATGAAATCCGAGATAGGATCCATGTATGAAAACGAAGTATGGACTTTGACTGACTTGCCCGTAGAGCGGCGAGCCATAGAAAATAAATGGATCTTTAAGAAGAAGACAGACGCGGATGGTAATGTGACCATCTATAAAGCTCGGCTTGTCGCTAAGGGTTATCGACAAGTTCAAGGGATTGACTACGATGAGACTTTCTCACCGGTAGAGAAGCTGAAGTCCGTCCGAATCATGTTAGCAATTGCCGCATTCTATGATTATGAAATATGGCAAATGGACGTCAAAACGGCATTCCTTAATGGTTTCCTTAAGGAAGAATTGTATATGATGCAGCCGGAAGGTTTTGTCGATCCTAAGTATCCTGACAAGGTGTGCAAGCTCCAACGCTCGATTTATGGGCTGGTGCAAGCATCTCGGAGTTGGAACATTCGCTTTGATGAGATGATCAAAGCGTTTGGGTTTATGCAGACTTATGGAGAAGCCTGTGTTTACAAGAAAGTGAGTGGGAGCTCTGTAGCATTTCTCATATTATATGTAGATGACATACTTTTGATGGGAAATGATATAGAGCTTTTGGACAGCATTAAGGCCTACTTGAATAAGAGTTTTTCAATGAAGGACCTTCGAGAAGCTGCTTATATATTAGGCATCAAGATCTACAGAGATAGATCAAGACGCCTCATAGGTCTTTCACAAAGCACATACCTTGATAAGATATTGAAGAAGTTCAATATGGATCAGTCTAAGAAGGGGTTCTTGCCTGTGTTGCAAGGTGTGAAATTGAGCTCAGCTCAATGTCCGACCACGGCAGAAGATATAGAAGAGATGAGTGTCATCCCCTATGCCTCAGCCATAGGTTCTATTATATATGCCATGCTGTGTACCAGACCTGATGTAAACCTTGCCGTAAGTTTGGTAGGAAGGTACCAAAGTAATCCCGGCAAGGAACACTGGACAGTGGTCAAGAATATCCTGAAGTACCTGAAAAGGACTAAGGAAATGTTTCTCGTTTATGGAGGTGACGAAGAGCTTGTCGTAAAAGGTTACGTCGACGCTAGCTTCAACGCAGATCTGGATGACTCTAAGTCACAAACCGGATACGTGTATATTTTGAATGGTGGGGCAGTAAGCTGGTGCAGTTGCAAGCAGAGCGTCGTGGCGGGATCTACATGTGAAGCGGAGTACATGGCAGCCTCGGAGGCAGCGCATGAAGCAATTTGGGTGAAGGAGTTCATCACCGACCTAGGAGTCATACCCAATGCGTCGGGGCCAATCAAGCTCTTCTGTGACAACACTGGAGCTATTGCTCTTGCAAAGGAGCCCAGGTTTCACAAGAAGACAAGGCACATCAAGCGTCGCTTCAACTCCATTTGTGAAAATGTTCAAGATGGAGACATAGATATTTGTAAAGTACATACGGACCTGAATGTAGCAGATCCATTGACTAAACCTCTCCCTAGAGCAAAACATGATCAACACCAGAATTCCATGGGTGTTCGATTCGTCACAATGTAACTAGATTATTGACTCTAGTGCAAGTGGGAGACTGTTGGAAATATGCCCTAGAGGCAATAATAAAAGCATTATTATTATATTTCCTTGTTCATGATAATTGTCTTTATTCATGCTATAATTGTGTTATCCGGAAATCGTAATACATGTGTGAATAATAGACACCAACATGTCCCTAGTAAGCCTCTAGTTGACTAGCTCGTTGATCAACAGATAGTCATGGTTTCCTGACTATGGACATTGGATGTCATTGATACCGAGATCACATCATTAGGAGAATGATGTGATGGACAAGACCCAATCCTAAACATAGCACAAGATCGTATAGTTCGTTTGCTAGAGTTTTCCAATGTCAAGTATCTTTTCCTTAGACCATGAGATCGTGTAACTCCCGGATACCGTACGAGTGCTTTGGGTGTACCAAACGTCACAACGTAACTGGGTGACTATAAAGGTATACTACGTGTATCTCCGAAAGTGTCTGTTGGGTTGACATGGATCAAGACTGGGATTTGTCACTCCATATGACGGAGAAGTATCACTGGGCCCACTCGGTAATGTATCATCATAATGAGCTCAAATTGACCAAGTGTCTGGTCACGGGATCATGCATTATGGTATGAGTAAAGTGACTTGCCGGTAACGAGATTGAACGAGGTATAGGGATACCGACGATCGAATCTCGGGCAAGTAACATACCGATTGATGAAGGGAATTGTATGCGGGATTGATTGAATCCTCGACATCGTGGTTCATCCGATGAGATCATCGAGGAGCATGTGGGAGCCAACATGGGTATCCAGATCCCGCTGTTGGTTATTGGCCGGAGAGTCGTCTCGGTCATGTCTACATGTCTCCCGAACCCGTAGGGTCTACACACTTAAGGTTCGGTGACGCTAGGGTTGTAGGGATATGTATATGCAGTAACCCGAATGTTGTTCGGAGTCCCGGATGAGATCCCGAACGTCACGAGGAGTTTCGGAATGGTCCGGAGGTAAAGAATTATATATAGGAAGTGCTATTTCGGCTATCGGGACAAGTTTCAGGGTCACCGGTATTGTACCGGGACCACCGGAAGGGTCCCGGGGGCCCACCGGGTGGGGCCACCTCCCTCGGGGGGCCACATGGTCTGTAGGGGTGTGCGACTTGGCCTATATGGGCCAAGGGCACCAGCCCCAAGAGGCCCATGCGCCAAGAGATAAGGAAAGGAAGAGTCCTAAAGGGGGAAGGCACCTCCTAGGTGCCTTGGGGAGGATGGACTCCTCCCTTGGCCGCCGCCCCCCTAGGAGATTGCATCTCCTAGGGCCGGCGCCCTCCCCCCTAGGCTCCCTATATATAGTGGGGGAAGGAGGGCCTCTCACCCCACGCCTTTGGTGCCTCCCTCTCCCTCTCCAACAGCTCCTCCTCCTCCATAGAGCTTGGCGAAGCCCTGCCGGAGTACTGCAGCTCCACCACCACCACGCCGTCGTGCTGCTGCTGGAGCCATCTTCCTCAACCTCTCCTTCCCCTTGCTGGATCAAGAAGGAGGAGACGTTACGCTGACCGTACGTGTGTTGAACGCGGAGGTGCCGTCCGTTCGGCGCTAGGATCTCCGGTGATTTGGATCACGTCGAGTACGCCTTCCTCATCCCCATTCTTTGAACGCTTCCGTGCGTGATCTACAAAGGTATGTAGATGCAATCCGATCACTCATTGCTAGATGAACTCCTAGATGGATCTTGGTGAAACCGTAGAAAATTTTTGTTTTCTGCAACGTTCCCCAACAATAGGTTTCACTAGTGGCTTCTCTCAAGAGCATAAGTATTCTACGGTGGGTGAACAAATTACTGTTGAGCAATTGACAGAATTGAGCATAGTTATGAGAATATCTAGGCATGATCATGTATATAGGCATCACGTCCGTGACAAGTAGACCGAAATGATTCTGCATCTACTACTATTACTCCACTCATCGACCGCTATCCAGCATGCATCTAGAGTATTAAGTTAAAAACAGAGTAACGCCTTAAGCAAGATGACATGATGTAGAGAGATAAATTCATGCAATATGAAATAAACCCCATCTTGTTATCCTCGATGGCAACGATGCAATACGTGCCTTGCTGCCCCTTCTGTCACTGGGTAAGGACACCGCAAGATCGAACCCAAAGCTAAGCACTTCTCCCATGGCAAGAACTACCAATCTAGTTGGCCAAACCAAATGGATAATTCAAAGAGACTTGCAAAGATAACCAATCATACATAAAAGAATTCAGAGAAGATTCAAATATTATTCATAGATAGACTTGATCATAAACCCACAATTCACCGGTCTCAACAAACACACCACAAAAAGAAGATTACATCGAATAGATCTCCACAAGAGAGGGGGGACTTTGTATTGAGATTCAAAGAGAGAGAAGAAGCCATCTAGCTACTAACTATGGACCCGAAGGTCTGAGGTAAACTACTCACACTTCATCGAAGAGGCTATGATGATGTAGAAGCCCTCCGTGATGACGGTCCTCTTTAGGCGGAGCTCCGGAACAGGCCCCAAGATGGGATCTTGTGGATACAGAAAGTTGCAGAAGTGGAATTAGGTTTTTGGCTCCTGTTCTGATCGTTTGGGGTACGTGTGTATATATACGAGGAAGAAGTACGCCGGAGGAGCACCGAGGGGCCCACGAGGCAGGAGGGCACGCCCCCACCCTCGTGACCGCCTCTTTTGTTCCTTGGAGCAGGGTCCAAGTCTCCTGGATCACGTTTGGTGAGAAAATCACGTTCCCGAAGATTTTATTCTGTTTGGACTCCGTTTGATATTCCGTTTCTTCAAAACACTGAAATAGGCAAAAACGGCAATTCTGGGCTGGGCCTCCGGTTAATAGGTTAGTCCCAAAAATAATATAAAAGTGGAAAATAAAGCCCAAAATAGTCCAAAACAGTAGATAATATAGCATGGAGCAATCAAAAATTATAGATACGTTGGAGACGTATCAGGGACCAAGCGGGGACCGACCAGCCGGACGCTCGACCAGCCGGCGCCACCGACTCCACCACTCTGCCGAACCCGTCCGCCGATCCCTAGGCTGCCACTTTACTTTTTATTTCTCCCTGTTTATTAGTCTCAACGAACTTTGTTAGCTTCACACAATTCCACCCGCGGGGTGTATTTGGAACTTATGTTGGATGTCGACCAAGGGCCTTTGATATGTAAATATTTTATCCGAGTTCTACCTTTCCTTGCCTTCTACTCTTTTGGCTTTTTCCTTTGCCACCTTCCCTTGGTTGCCGTCTTGCCACCGAACAGCCGCTCTGTGGACTGTGGCTGGGTCAAGTACTTAGCCACTTTTGGGAAGGCAAGTACTTGGCCGGCTAGAGTTTTCTTAGCAAGTTAAGTAGAAGCCGGCCGGCCGGTTGCTCGGCAACCGGTTGGTGAGGCGAGAAGCCGGCTTGGACTATGTAAATGCCTTAAGTCCTTAGTCATTTTTCATGCAGGCTCCTTTTTCGCCTTGACTCCTGCCGACCGAACAGCTGCTCTGCAGGATGTGGCCTCTGGCAGGAGAAAGCTAGGGTGCCAACACACTACTTGTCCGGCTGCAGGAAGCATTTCATAGTACAAGGCGGCAAGTCCCCAGGTCGACTGGTCGAACCCGGTGCCAGACAGATTAATGAAATGACATAAATGATAGGCGTAGTACTTGTTTTATAGATAAAGAAGGGCAGACCCCGAGCTCTACTCGGGGAACCCGGAGTCTTTGTACTTAATACAAAAGTCGGTGTGATACATATAGCTTTTTAACTGTAAAACCTTCGAAGGAGGTTCGCATTCCATGGTCGCTTCGTCTCCTTGCCGGAGTCATCTCTTTTGCGTGCTCGAGGTTTCTGAGCATCGATGAGGTAGTAGGATTCGTTGCCCAACACCTTGCTGATGATGAAGGGGCCTTCCCAAGGTGTCGAGAGCTTGTGCTGGCCGGCTGTTCGCTGGATCAGCCGAAGCACAAGGTCTCCTTCTTGGAAGGATCTTGGCTTGACCTTTCGGTTGTAGTATCGGCGTAGGCTCTACTGGTAGATGGTGGACCGACTGAGTGCCAACAGCCGGCCCTCTTCCAGTAGATCGACGTCGTCTTGTCGTGCTTCTTCTGCCTCCTCTTCGGTGTACATGGTGACTCGAGGGGAGTCGAATTCTATGTCCGTCGGGATGACGGCTTCGACACCGTAGACGAGAAAGAAAGGCGTAAAGCCGGTTGACTTGTTCGGAGTCGTGCGCAGGCTCCAGAGGACGGCCGGAAGCTCGTCGAGCCAACAGCCGGCCGACCGCTCCAGAGGCTCAACCAGTCGCGGCTTGATGCCGGATAAAATGAGGCCGTTTGCTCGCTCCACCTGGCCGTTTGACTGCGGATGGACAACAAACGCTAGGTCCAGTCGGATGCCCTGTGTCGCACAGAAACGGGCCAAGTCACCTTTGGCGAAGTTCGTGCCATTTTTTGATGATGATGCTGTGTGGTATGCCATACCGGATGGTGATGTCGGAGATGAAAGTCACCGCAGTCAGACCATTCAACTTCTTGATTGGTTTTGCTTCTATCCACTTGGTGAACTTGTCCACCGCGACAAGCAGATGAGTCAAGCCACCTCTTGCTGTCTTGAATGGTCTCACCATATCCAGGCCCCAGACGGCAAAGGGCCAGGCGATGGGAATAGTCTCGAGTGCAGAAGCCGGCTGGTGACGCTTTGAACGAAACTTCTGGCACCCTTTGCATTTCTGGACCAAGTCCTTGGCGTCTTCTAGGGCAGTCGGCCAAAAAAACCATTGCGGAAAGCCTTGGCCACCAGAGCCCTTGAGGCCGCGTGGTGACCACACTCGCCCTGATGGATATCTTTGAGGATTGCCTGGCCTTGCTCTGGCTCGACGCAGTGCTGGTAAACACAAGTGATACTGCGCCTCACAAGCTCTTTGTTGACTATGGTGTATGCTGCCGCCCGGTGTTGCACTTGCCGGACCAAGATCTCGTCGGTTGGCAGCTCTTTTTTCACCAAAAAATTGAGGATGGGCTAGGCCCATGAAGGTGCTGCAATTTCTTCGACTGCCAGGACTGCCACTTGTACGAGGGCGGCTGGGCTAGGAGGCGGTGGGTTGGAGTCGTTCGTCGCTTGCTGAGTTGACGAAGTCCCCGGGCCGACTGCTGCAGTCCCCGGGTTGTTCGCCGAAGTTCCCGTGTCGGCTGGTGGGCTCCCAAGTCAGATCCGACTGCTTCAGGAGGAGCCGGCAAAAATATGGAATCTGACTCTGGTGATGGCTTGATGGACGGCTTGAGGATTCATTGCAAGGCAACGTCGGTTGGTATTGCTTGCCGGGTGGAGCCGATTCGTGCTAAGGCACCGGCTTGCTCATTGTCATTTCTTGGCACATGAAGGAACTCGCACCCTTCGAAGTATCCACTGAGTTGTTGTACGAGAAAGTGGTAGCTGGCCATATTTGCATCCTTGGTGTCCCAGTCGCCTGATGACTACTGGACCAACAAATCAAAGTCTCTGTAACACAGGATCCAGTGAATGCCGAGTTCCTTGGCAAGCCGGAGCCCGTGAATGAGTGCTTCGTATTCAGCAACATTGTTGGAGGCGGCAAAGTGAATTTGCAGTGCATATCTGAGCTTGTCGCCCTTTGGGGACGTGAGAACGATGCCGGCTCCAAAACCGGTGTGCATTTTTGAACCATCAAAATGCATCCGCCAATGGGTGGAATCTGGCGCTAGCGACAAGTACTGGGTCTCGGCCCAGTCGACGAGGAAGTCGGCCAGTGCTTGTGACTTGATGGCGGTGCGAGGCTGGTAGTAGATGGTGTAGGGGGCCAAATCTATGGCCCACTTGGCCACTCGGCCCGAGGTATCTCGACTTCCAATAATCTCAGCAAGCGGAGCTGTGCATACCATAGTGATTGGGTGCTCTTGGAAGTATGGCTTCAGTCTCTTGGCAGCAAAGTGCACGCCATAACACATCTTCTGATAGTGGGGGTAGTTCTGCTTGGAGGCGGACAGTACTTCGCTTAGGTAATATACCGGCCTCTGGATTGGTAGGGCTTTGGCTTCTTCTTTCTGTTCCACCACTATGACTATGCTAACCACTCGACTCATAGCGGCAATATAGAGGAGCATTGGTTCCTTAGGGGTCGGGGCCGCCAAGACAGGCGGGGTGGTCAACATCTTCTTGAGCTGGAGAAAAGCTTTGTCTGCCTTGTCATTCCACTCGAAAAAGGTGGTCTTCTTCATGAGCTAGTACAGGGGAAGAGCCTTCTCGCCCAGCCGACTGATGAAACGGCTAATAGATGCCAAGCAGCCGGTAAATTTTTGCACATCCAGCAGTCGGGTGGGTACTTCCATCCTTTCGATGGCCTTGATATTCGCAAGGTTGCACTCTATGCCGCTCTTTGAGACCAGAAAGCCAAGAAGCTAGCCGGCTGGTACCTCAAAGACACACTTCTCCGGGTTAAGCTTGATCTGAAATCGGCGCAAGTTATCGAAAGTCTCCCTGAGATCCTCGAGTAGCGTCCCACGCTTCTCTGTCTTCACCACCACATCGTCCACATAGACATGAGTGTTTCTGCCGAGTTGTTTGAGGAGACTTTTGCATGCAACGCTGAAAGGTGGCGCCGTCATTTCTCAAGCCGAACATCATGGTCAGGTAGCAGAAGGCTCCAAATGGTGTGATGAAGGCGGTCTTCATCCTGTCGGCCGAGTCCAGCTTGATCTGGTGATACCCGGAGTATGCATCCAAAAAACTCAACAGCTCACATCTGGCTGTAGAGTCGATCACTTGGTCAATTCTGGGCAGAGCAAATGGATCTTTGGGGCATGCTTTGTTGAGGCTGGTATAATCAATGCACATGAGCCACTACTTGTTCTTCTTCAGCACAAGGACTGGATTGGCTAACCATTCTGGAAAGAACACCTCCATGATGAAGCCGGCTGCCAGGAGCCGGGCTATCTCTTCTCCAAAAACTCTTCTTTTATCTTCTGATAGGTGGCGCAAGGGCTGTCGGACTGGCTTGGCATCAGATCTGACATGTAACTTGTGCTCGGCGAAATCCGTCGGTACACCTGGCATGTCTTTGGGGGACCATGCGAAGATGTCCCGATTCTCACGGAGGAAATTGACGAGCTCGCCTTCCTATTTACTGTCAAGGTTTGCGCCAATGACAGCATACCTCTCTGGGTGCTCCGGGTCCAAAGGTATCTTCTTTGTTTCTTTGGCCGGCTTGAATGAGCCCTCGACTTCCGACTCCTTGGGGTTGGGTGACATTTCTGGCTGCTTGCCTGCCATTGCCACAACACGGTCAAGGAGTCGTTTCTCTGCTGCGATCACGAGGGACTCGGCTAACCGGCTACTCTCCGCCGTGCAGGCGGACGACTTCTTGTAGTCTCCTACTACGGTCAGGATTCCCTTAGAGCTTGGCATCTTCATCTTTAGGTAAGCATAGTGGGGGACCGCCATGAACTTGGCCAAGGCAGGCTGGCCAAGCAGCGCGTGATAAGGGCTCTCAAGGTCCACCACCTCAAACTAGGCTGGCTCTCGGTGGAAATGAGTTTTGTCCCCAAAGAGGACATCTATCTGAGTCTTGCCGATTGGTGAGCAGGAAAGGCCAGGAACTATGCCATGGAAAACAGTCCGACTGGGCTGAAGGTGTCCCTGCTTGATTCCCAATTTCTTTATGGTATCCTCGTACAGAATGTTGATGCTGCTGCCGCCATCTATCAGGACTCAGGAAAAATGGGCAGCTCGCTTCTCTGTGGCAAACGTGGCGTGCAACACCAAGGCATAGGAGCCGGGGCTTGGCATCACTTTCGGGTGGTCAGCTCTGCTCCAGCTAATGGGTTTCTCTGACCAATGCATGAAATTGGGGGTCTCTGATGCTACTGCATTCACTTCCAGCCACTGCTGCTGCCAGCTGCGCCTATCGTCGGCCACGCTGGTGAACACGACGTAGGGCCCATGCTCCTCGGGATAATCATCTTGCGCGGCGCCGACAGGCCGAGCCGCCGGCTGCTGCGGGGGAGGAGGCGGCGGGCCGACAGGGGGAGCGGGCGGGAGTCCGTCACCCTTGGCAATCCTGGTGAGCCAATGGCACTTTCGAGTGGTGTGATTGGATGGCTTCGCACCGCTGTGGAACTTGCAGGGGGCATCAAGAGTCTGCTCGTACGAGAAGGCGGGCAGCCAGTTAGGCTTGCCGCCCTTCTGACACTTGGGATGAGGCTACCCTTCTGGTTGTCGATCTTCAACTGCCGCCACCTGCCGGCTTGTGGAAGTCAGCTGTGCGGCCTTGCGCTTGTTGTCGTTCGGCTGCTGCCGCCGACTGGCGTCGCCAGCCAGGGTCCGAGGGGCTTGGGGAGCCACTTTGCCCGACGCGTTGACTTGAATTTCCGCCTTCATGGAGGAGTCGGCTGTGGCATACTTGTCTGCTATGATTAGCAGCTCGTCAAGGGTCGCTGGCTCATCGCAGAGGAGCTGGTGCTTGAGGAGAGGGCACCCGGCGGTGAAGTACTCGATGGCCTGCACCTCATGCATGCCCTCACAAGAGTTGCGCAGCTCGGCCCAACGTGTCAGATAGTCGCGAGTCGACTCATTGGGGCCTTGGACGCACAGGGAGAGCTGGCGAGGCTTGGATGGCCGCTTGTACGTGCTGGTGAAGTTGCGGATGAAGGCTTCAGTAAAGTCAACCAGCAGTTGACGCTGCGGGGCTTCAGGCTGTTCAGCCATGTCCGGGCCGTGCCCTGGAGCATGAGGGGGACATACTTCACGGCAACGCGCTTGTTGTCGTTGGCGATGCTGATGGCTGTGGAGTAGTCCACCAGCCAGTCCTCCGGCTTCACAGAGTCGGTGTACTTGGGGGTATCTCTTGGGAGAGTGAACCCTTTGGGAAAGAGCTCATCTCGGATCAGGGGGCCAAAACAAGGCGGACCCAGCTCGTCTTCCTCTTCTAGTGCCAGGGACCGATTAAGGCGGTCGATCCGGTGGCGGGCATCGTTTTCTCCGATTCCTTCTTGGCGGCCAAGGCGGTCGCCGAGTGATGGGTGGTCAATAGGCGGTGGCGAGATGCGCCTCTCCCTGCGGGGAGGAGGCGGCGGGCAGTCGTCTCGCCGTCGCACTGCTCTTGGGCGGCCGTCTTGGTCGCGCTCGATGGTGATGTGAGTCTGGCTGCGGCTGGTAGCCGGCTCCTTGTCTCTTATATCATGGACGCCACCAGTCGGCATCCGGGATGTCGCGCCTTGGTCTCGGCGAGGTGGTGGGTCGTTGTTTCGCCGGTTGGGCGCTTCAGTGCGGCACCCGGCATCTTGCTGCTCAGCAGCCGCGTCAAGGAGCTGCTGAACTCACTCCATCATGTGGCGATGCTCGTCGCCCTCGAGCTTGTCTAGCTCGTCTGCTGCCGCCTGGGCAGCTCGTATGTTCTCTGCAGGCGTGGCATAGACGGGACAGTCTGTCCCGAACATGCTGGCGATGGCCGCGCCACGCTGCTTGATCAAGCCAACGCAGCTAGGCCCACCAGGAACCGGAGTGCCGCCTACAGCACGGTCCATCTCCCGCTGGTAGGCCTCCAAAAGGCGTCTCATGCTGGCCAGCTGGCTGCAGGGGCGGAGCCAGGGGACGAGCAAGGGCCTGCCCCCCCCCCAATGATCGACAAATTTAGTAGCAGCGACGAGTAATTGCCAACAAGATTAGATCAATATATGTACTCGCCCCCCCCCCTATACTCGAATCCTGGCTCTGCCACTGGCTGGCTGGCGCTCTCGACGAGCTGGACGCGGCGCGCTTCCAGCGTCTCGGCGTCGGCGTCTTCCGGGATTGGCGTAGCCAAGTCTTGCATAGACGTCTGCAACGGGTCCTGACCGCCCCCGCCAGAGTGCTCGCCGTGGCTGATCATGAGCACCTCCGTGACGGTGCCGCCTCCGCTGTCCGCGCGAGGAAGCGGCTCATCGTAGACCACCACATCGGAGGGGAACGTGTCGAGCGAAGCCGTGTCAGAGTCGACCAACATTGGGTCGGTGGAGCCAACCGACTCCAAGTCAGCAGCAGGCTCGCTGGCGACGTGGATCTGATCGAGGAGGCCCATGAGGCGGCCTTCGGGGCCATTGGTGCCCGCATTGGATGCAGGCTCGTCGGAGAGGCGAATCTCGCCAACAAGATCGATGAGGCAGCTCGCTGCGCAGGCGATCTCCGCACCATGCAGCGCCTCGGCGCAGACGTCGTCCGGCGTGCCGGGCTGGCTGCGCTCGCCAGGAAGGAACAGGGTTCCCGTCCAGAACAGGTCTCCTGGAGACGGTGCACCTCGCCCCACGGTGGGCGCCACATGTCGGGGGTGGGGTGCGACATATGCCAAAGGATGGCTTATCATGGTGGGAGCGAGTAGAACGTCACCGGTGCCTGGAAGCGGGATGAGGCGTAGACACGAATGCCGACGTACATTACCCATGTTCGGGGCTCTCCTAGGAGATAACACCCCTAGTTCTGCTCTGTGGGGTCTCCGGATGATCACTAATGTGTAAGTGGTACAATGGTGCTCCTCTAGCTGTTTGCTAGAGGTGGAAGAAGGCAGGCACGCTCTCTCCTCATCTAGGTATGAGTCTAGTCCTAACAGGGCCGAACCCTTTGCATGGATGCCCTAGGGGGTTTATATAGGCCTACCCCCAGGGGTATAATGGTAATCTGGCCGAGCATAGTGCCCGGTCGTCATTCTCTCTGGTCGCCGGCCTCTTTGCCGACAGCTGGGGCCCGCCGCCTAGTGGGCCCCGCCGTCTGGTCTGGTACGGAGCCGACAAGCCGCTCCCGCCGCTTGTGGGTCTTGCTGGCTGCTGATCACTGTAGCCGTAACGCTAATGACGCAGGCTTGGTCGGGGAAGCGTGGCTACAGTCCCACAGCCTGGTGGGCGATCACGGTTGCCACTCCGTGTCTCATCTGGTTGATGGCGTATGGGGCCCGAGGGAGGGATTGGCCGCCTGCTGGTAGCCGGCTCCTCCGAGGTCCGGCTGCCCAGCCTCGTCAATCTTCAGGGCTCTGGCTGCCAGGTAGGGCCCGCCGTCTGCAAGCCGTACCTGACAGGCCTTCGTGGGAATACGACTCCGCCTGTCAGGTGTGACGTATGGGGGGAGAGGCAACAGTGCCGCGTCGTGCGGAGATCTCCGCCTGTACGGGGCACTGTGGCCACGCCCATCCCTGGATTCGGGGGGAAGGCTTGCACTATGGCCGTACCCCGTCTTGTCTCTTTGATGAGGGCGCAGACTTTGAGGGCGCCACAGGCCAATTGCTAGGAGCCGGCCTCTCTGGAGGCCGCTCTCTAGGAGTCGGCCCATCGGGATGCCGCCCTCCGGAATTCGGCCGCCTACGACCAGTCGGTCGCTTGGCCAACCGGCCGCCAGAAGGCAGAGTCTTTATCTTGATGTCTTTGAGGGGTGCAGCCGGCCCCGTTGTCTTGAAAGTCTCGGGGGCTCGGGTTAGGCTACCCGTGGCCCATTACTTCGACAAAGATACTTCCCAATATCCTCCTATTATTTCTTATGATGAATCAGGGAACGAGGAGGAGCTTTCTATTCAACCAATCTCATTAATAAGGAGATCAAAAGAGAGGGTTAAACCCACACATGATGTGAAGAAGAAAAAGGAAAGACGGAGAAAAAAAGGTAAAAAGGTATCCCTCCCAAATGATGTTGCTCCTATTACTCATTGTGATGATGATAATTGCTATAATATCGGTGCTATCCATAGTATTAATGATGAGAGTGATTATGCTTATAATATGAAAAGGCCCTAGCTTGGGGATGCTATGTCTGATGAGAATGACATGTTTGAGAATATATTTGCTGCAATTAATGTTTGTCCCAAGCTTGGGGAGGCTATGTTTAATGAATATGATATTTCTAGCCTCCCAAGTTTTGATATGCAAATTTTTTATGATGATAGCATGCCCCCTACTTATGATGACTATATTGATGAAAGTGGGTTTGGAAGAGTGTCAACTTTAGGAAGTAGTAATCCCACTATTTTGGAGGATGTTGAATCTTATTGTGATAATTATTAAAGTGGATTTGGAGAGGTCATGACTTTATTTAGTAATGATTCCACTATCTTGGAAGAGGTTTCAATCGATTATGATAAGAACAAAGTTGCTACTTATGATGATTATTGTGATGAAACTTATGCTACAAAAATTAGTGATGGTTATATTTATAAAACTTGTCATGATTATGATTACCCTTTTCCTGAATACTACTCTTTTAATGTGGAAACAATTTGTAGTATTTGAGTTTCTTATGATACTCCCACTATTCCGAATGAGAAGAATTTTGCTTATGTGGAGAGTAGTAAATTTTCTATGCTTGTAGATCATGAAAGCAATGCTTTATGTGATGGTTATATTGTTGAATCCATTCATGATGCTACTGAAAATTATTATGAGGGAGGAACATATGCTTGTAGGAATTGCAATAATGTCAAGTTTCCTCTCTATGTGCTTAAAGTTTTGAAGTTATGCTTGTTTTGCCCTCCTATGCTAGTTGATTATTGTTCCCATAAGTTGTTTGCTCACAAAATCCCTATGCATAGGAAGATGGTTAGACTTAAATGTGCTTGTCACATGCTTCATGATGCTCCCGTTATGTTTCGATTCTTACCTTTGTGAGCATTATTGAAATCATCATGCCTAGCTAGGGGCGTTAAACGATAGCGCTTGTTGGGAGGCAACCCAATTTTATTTTTGTTCTTTGTTTTTTGCTCCTGTTTAGTAATAAAATAATTCATCTAGCCTCTGGTTAGATGTGGTTTTATGTTTTAATTAGTGTTTGTGCCAAGTAAAGCCTTTAGGATATTCTTCGGTGATTGTTATTTGATCTTGCTGTAAAAAACAGAAAGTATGCTCTCACGAGAATAATTTTCATTTCTTACCAGGGAGCGATAAAATACCAATTCCAACTGCAGTAGATCAATAAACAAATTTCCTAGGACTTCCTAATTTCTCAGGATTTTTGGAGTTACAGAAATATTCGGAAACTACAGATTACTACAGACTGTTCTGTTTTTGACAGATTCTGTTTTCTATGTGTTGTTTGCTTATTTTGATGAATCTATGAGTAGTATCGGAGGGTATGAACTATAGAGAAGTTGGAATACAGTATATATTACACCAATATGAATTTAGAATGAGTTCAAAACAGTACCTAAGTGGTGATTTATTTTCTTATACTAACGGAGCTTACGAGTTTTCTATTGAGTTTTGTGTTGTGAAGTTTTCAAGTTTTGGGTAAAGATTCGATGGATTATGGAATAAGGAGTGGCAAGAGCCTAAGCTTGGGGATTCCCAAGGCACCCCAAGGTAAAATCCAAGGACACCAAAAAGCCTATGCTTGGGGATGCCCCGGAAGGCATCCCCTCTTTCGTCTTCGTTCATCGGTAACTTTACTTGGAGCTATATTTTTATTCACCACATGATATGTGTTTTGCTTGGAGCGTCATTTTATTTTCTTTTGTTTTGCTTGTTGTTTGAATAAAATACCAAGATCTGAAATTCTTAAATGTTAGAGAGTCTTCATATAGTTGCATAATTATTCGACTACTCATTGATCTTCACTTATATCTTTCAGAGTAGTTTGTTGTTGCTCTAGTGCTTCACTTATATATTTTTAGAAAACGGTGGTGGTTTTATTTCATAGAAATAGATAAACTCCCATGCATCACTTATATTATTTTGAGAGTCCTAAACATCATGTTAACTTGCTTTGGTTATGAATTTAGTCCTAATATGATGGGCATCCAAGAGGGACATAATAAAAACTTTCATATAAAGTGCATTGAATACTATGAGAAGTTTGATACTTGATAATTGTTTTGAGATATGGAGATGGTGATATTAGAGTCATGCTAGTTGAGTATTTGTGAATTTGAGGAATACTTGTGTTGAAGTTTGTGATTCCCGTAGCATGCACGTATGGTGAACCGTTATGTGATGAAGTCGGAGCATGATTTATTGATTGATTGTCTTCCTTATGAGTGGCGGTCGGGGACGAGCGATGGTCTTTTCCTACCAATCTATCCCCCTAGGAGCATGCGCGTAGTACTTTGTTTCGATAACTAATAGATTTTTGCAATAAGTATGTGAGTTCTTTATGACTAATGTTGAGTCCATGGATTATACGCACTCTCACCCTTTGAAGTTATCTTATCGGATTGAGTCTTTAAGGATTTGAGAACACTTGATGTATGTCTTGCATGTGCTTATCTGTGGTGACAATGGGATATCACGTGATCCACTTGATGTATGTTTTGGTGATCAACTTGCGAGTTCCGTGACCTCGTGACCTTATGCATAGGGGTTGGCACACGTTTTCGTCTTGACTCTCCGGTAGAAAGCTTGGGGCACTCTTTGAAGTTCTTTGTGTTGGTTGAATAGATGAATCTGAGATTGTGTGATGCATATCGTATAATCATACCCACAGATACTTGAGGTGACATTGGAGTATCTAGGTGACATTAGGGTTTTGGTTGATTTGTATCTTAAGGTGTTATTCTAGTACGAACTCTATGATAGATCGAACGGAAAGAATAGCTTCATGTTATTTTACTACGGACTCTCGAATAGATCGATCAGAAAGGATAAGTTTGAGGTGGTTTCGTACCCTACCATAATCTCTTCGTTTGTTCTCCTCTATTAGTGACTTTGGAGTGACTCTTTGTTGCATGTTGAGGGATAGTTATATGATCCAATTATGTTATTATTGTTGAGAGAACTTGCACTAGTGAAAGTATGAACCCTAGGCCTTGTGTCCTAGCATTGCAATACCGTTTGTGATCACTTTTATCATTAGTTACCTTGCTGTTTTTATATTTTCAGATTACAAAAACCATTATCTACTATCCATATTGCACTTGTATCACCATCTCTTCGCCGAACTAGTGCACCTATACAATTTACCATTGTATTGGGTGTGTTGGGGATACAAGAGACTCTTTGTTATTTGGTTGCAGGGTTGCTTGAGAGAGACCATCTTCATACTACGCCTCCCACGGATTGATAAACCTTATGTCATCCACTTGAGGGAAATTTGCTACTGTCCTACAAACCTCTGCACTTGGAGGCCCAACAACGTCTACAAGAAGAAGGTTGTGTAGTAGACATCAGTCACAAACCGATTAGTTGCTTCAAATGGCCACAATACTTGGACAGGGCCTCTTGTATGGTGTACCATCGATGATTGAGCGATTTTGCCCCATGGTTGTGGATGAGTTCGTCGGTGTAGGGCTCGAAATGCTTGTGCTGATGACACCAAGTATGAATGTTGCCACAAAATGTTGTGCCCTTTTGATCCATGCCATGGATCGGATCGATGCTAGTGGCCAACCATGGATCACACAACAACTTGTCTTCCCTCATGTTGAACCTTTCTCCTCTACCCCTCTTCTTTGGATTGGCAACAAATTCATCTGGATCAAGGTCGTCGTCACTGTCCTCCTTCTGCTCTTGTTGGTCGGTGTACGAATCTGTCGGTTGGGTGTACGTGCCTAGCTGGGTGTACGTGTTGAACTTCATGTATGTGTCTGACTGCATGTACGTGCCCGAATGCGTGCTCAACCACTGGGCGTGCATGTCCAGCTCTGAGTCATCAACCTGTCTGTCCTCGTAGCAGCTGTCGGATGTGGGGTTCCAGCAAACCCTTAAGGTTCAAACACGGGGGTGCGCGCGAAGTCTTTTCCTCCCACCGATCTACGCCCTAGCTCACTAAGATCTCGCGGACGAACTCGACGAACTCGCAACACAGAAAGACACAAGATTTATACTGGTTCAGGCCACCGCTGTGGTGTAATACCCTACTCCAGTGTGGTGGTGGTGGATTGCCTCTTGGGCTGATGATGAACAATAGAATGGGAAGAATAGCCTCCTGAGGGTGAGGTGTTCTCGTGCTCGGCTAACTTGTGTGTGTGGGATGATCTTGATGATCTGTCCTTGCCTATGGTGGTGGCTAGCCCTATTTATAGAGGCACTGGTCCTCTTCCCAAATATTGAGCGGCAAGGGAGCCAAAAACGGCGGGCAAATTTGAAGGGGGGAAACTAGTACAAGCTATCCTGACAAAGGTGGTCTCCGCCTGCGAAAGGCTCTGGTGGTGACGCCGTCTTGGGCTCCACAATGACCTCCGTCTTGCCGTCCTTCTGGTCTTGCTCTTGTTTCACCAATATGGCAACCGTTGCCTGATGCCTCGGTACTCCTCGCCTGCGCTGGCCTCCTTAGCACCAAAGAGGAAACAAGGACGCTGCGCGCGCTGGCGCCCGCCTGGTGTCGATCGTCTTGGCTCACCTCAC
Source organism: Triticum urartu (assembly GCF_003073215.2). Classification (NCBI taxonomy): domain Eukaryota; kingdom Viridiplantae; phylum Streptophyta; class Magnoliopsida; order Poales; family Poaceae; genus Triticum; species Triticum urartu. Next base: position 229,814,258 of record NC_053028.1, read on the forward strand.
GAGAGCCTCGTGAGGTTTGCCTCGCCTTGTTATCTCCGCCCCTCGTGAGTCTGCCCGACTAGGCCACTCCAGAGGAGGTCTTGTGTCATCCGCCTCGCGAGGCTTGGCCCCTCGCGAGGGTCTTGGATGCCTTGTTGATGAAGATGGGCCGTGCGGCCTGCTGGCTTGGCCACGCTACGGGCCGCAGGCAGGCAAGTCTGGGGACCCTCGTTCCCAGAACGCCAAAAGTAGCCCCCGGGCCCAAGGTGCGCTCGGGCTTGGCTTCGCGGCGAAGCCAAGGGTCAAGTACGGAGCACCGCGGGCCCCCAAAAGCCTGCGGCCTCGGTTGATGCTACCTCTTGAGCACTGCGTTGGTTTTCCCCGAAGAGGAAGGGATTATGCAGCAAAGTAGCGTAAGTATTTCCCTCAGTTTTGAGAACCAAGGTATCAATCTAGTAGGAGGCTACGCGCGAGTCCCTCGTACTTGCACAAAACAAATAAATCCTCGCAACCAACGCGAATAGGGGTTGTCAATCCCTACACGGCCACTTACGAGAGTGAGATCTGATAGATATGATAAGATAATATCTTTGGTATTTTTGTCATAAACATGCAAAGTAAAATAAAGGCAAAGTAAAAAAGCAAAGGAAATAACTAAGTAGTAGGAGATTAATATGATTAAGATAGACCCGGGGGCCATATGTTTCACTAGTGGCTTCTCTCGAGAGCATAAGTATTCTACGGTGGGTGAACAAATTACTGTTGAGCAATTGACATAATTGAGCATAGTTATGAGAATATCTAGGTATGATCATGTATATAGGCATCACGTCCGAGACAAGTAGACCGACTCCTGCCTGCATCTACTACTATTACTCCACTCATCGACCGCTATCCAGCATGCATCTAGAGTATTAAGTTAAAAACAGAGTAACACCTTAAGCAAGATGACATGATGTAGAGGGATAAACTCATGCAATATGATGAAAACCCCATCTTGTTATCCTCGATGGAAACAATCCAATATGTGCCTTGCTGCCCCTACTGTCACTGGGAAAGGACACCGCAAAATTGAACCCAAAGCTAAGCACTTCTCCCATTGCAAGAAAGATCAATCTAGTAGGCCAAACCAAACTGGTAATTCGAAGAGACTTGCAAAGATAACCAATCATACATAAAAGAATTCAGAGAAGATTCAAATATTGTTCATAGATAGACTTGATCATAAACCCACAATTCATCGCTCTCAACAAACACACCGCAAAAAGAAGATTGCATCGAATAGTTCTCCACAAGAGAGGGGGAGAACATTGTATTGAGATCCAAAAAGAGAGAAGAAGCCATCTAGCTACTAACTATGGACCCGTAGGTCTGAGGTAAACTACTCACACTTCATCGGAGGAGCTATGGTGTTGATGTAGAAGCCCTTCGTGATCGATGCCCCCTCCGGCGGAGCTCCAGAATAGGCCCCAAGATGGGATCTCGTGGATACAGAAAGTTACGGCAGTGGAATTAGGGTTTTGGCTCCGTATCTGATTGTTTGGGGGTACGTAGGTATATATAGGTGGAAGGAGTATGTCGGTGGAGATACAAGGGGCCCACGAGGGTGGAGGGCGTGCTTGGGGGGTAGGCGCGCCCCCTACCTCGTGGCCTCCTCTTTTGTGTCTTGGCGTAGGGTCCAAGTCTCCTGAGTCTTGTTCGTTGAGAAAATCACGTTCCCGAAGGTTTCATTCCGTTTGGACTCCATTTGGTATTCCTTTTCTTCAAAACCCTAAAACAGGCAAAAACATTAATTCTGGGCTGGGCCTCCGGTTAATAGGTTAGTCCCAAAAATAATATAAAAGTGGATAATAAAGCCCAATAATATCCAAAACAGTAGATAATATAGCATGGAGCAATCAAAAATTATAGATATGTTGGAGACGTATCAGTTGATGCGTGGCGGTTGATTGGACGTGGGCGTCTCCGCTTCCCCATGCTGCCTCGGCAACTGCTCAACTTGACAAGTCTCTGTGACATGCAAGGAGAACCATCATTACCTGCGATCGTGAGAGGTGCCGGTTGGCCTTCTCTTGCTATAAATGGGGAGGGGGCTGAGCCCCTGTTGCCCATATCTTCCTCGCTTGCTTGCTTCTTCCTCCTTGCTCCACTGCTAACATCAATGGCGCCTATCAGAAGGTTCTCCGTCAAAGAAAAGGGGAAGGCCCCTGAGATAACCCGGAGCCACTTCCGCCGAAGAAAAGGGCGATCCACCGCCGTGACGAAGCGGCGATGCAGGTGGTGATGAGGCCTTGGTGCGAGCGGCCTCCCCCAGGGTATCCTCTACCCTTGTATGTCCAAGCCGAGGGCTCAGGAAGGCGGAGCGACGAGCAGCGCCGCCCGCCCCGCGCCCGGGGTCACCGTGCCGCAGCGACGCATGTCGTCACCCCGGAATCCATGCCGCGGACTCCTCGCGCGAGCTGTTGCTGTGGGCGCCGATGCCCCCAAGCTCTTGGATCCGCTTCCCGCGGTTCTTCTCCGACGTGATGCCGCCGAGGGGGCCTCTCGAGCTCTGGTTGCAGCACACCGACAGCGACGCTCCGGCGACTAGAGCAGAGACCGAAGCAATCCGCTCCAGCAAGATCTTCATGACTCGTGGTTGGGGCGAGATCGCGCGGGTCTGCCGTGCGAGGGGCACCCTCGTGATCCACCTTGAGTACGACGGCGTCTCCACGCTCTTCTTCAAGGTCTTCGACGCCAAGGGCCACCACCTGGAGTGCTTCTCCGGAGAGGAGCATGAGGCTGACACGCGTTCCGCTCGTGGCCACTCCAGCAGCAGCAGCCCTTGGGAGTCCAGCAGCTCTCCTGAGCTCTACAAGACTCTAGAGACGAGCGACGACAGCTACGTGCCCCCGAGCTCTCGCCGCGCTCGGAGCAGTGTCGCCGCTGATCTGGATGGGGTTGGCGCCGGCCTCCCGTGGCGCACTGTTGATGATGGCGTCTGCCACAGGAGGGTGTAGATAGGGTCCTTCTTAGTCTTATCTTTCATTCCCTGCGAAGAATCATGAAGCGCCCCGTGGGGGCATATAAGGGTCTGTAATGTCTTTTGTGCTTATTTTCCCTGTTATGAAGATTTGGTGAACGCGCGTCCCGTTAAGGCTCGGTCTCCCCTTTCTTTCCTCGCGATGGCTTGTTGCTCTACACCGACAGGTCCCGGTCCCCAGGCAAGCTACAGCCGTCACTGGTATGCCAGGTCGCGTGCTGTGGTCAAGGCCAGGAGGTGTGCGACCCGAGGTCCGGTAAGAGCCCCTAAGGCGCGATGCTCAGGAGGTCCCCCTTAGCGCTCAAGCAGCCACGGCAAGGGAAGAAAGGGAGTTGATGTGGCCGCAATGGGGTTGCAGCAAGGCGTGGGTGACCATAAGGCTCAGACATTTGGCTGATCCGAGGGCGAGACTTATCTTGTGAACTTCGTGGCGATTCCTAATGTTGCACTAGGGCCGCGCGCCAACTTGTGCAGCATAGCTAGGCCGGCCCACACGGGTTTCCCTCTTCCCATGCTCTCCTTAGTGCCCTGCGTCCTCAGGTCCTGGCCCTCAAGCAAGCTCAGCCGCCGCTGGTATACCAGGTCGCGATGCCATGGTCAAGGCCAGGGGGTGAGGGTTGGAGAGCCAGTAAGATCTCTTGAGTCTCGATGCTCAGGAGCCCCCTTTTAACGCACAAGCGAAGTGCACGGGAGAAAAAGAGACACGCGGCGCCGCCTACTATCCTCCCCGCGGGGTCTCTGTGAACAGGCACAAAAAGAACATGGTTTGCCATTACTGCCACCTGCCTGTCACTGGTTGGTCTGGATGAAGTGAAGGCACTGAGGGCCTGGTGAGGTGACGTGCGCGGGGCGTGCCGTGAGCCAGAGCTCGACCGCTCAGATTTGTCGACGTGGCAGGGACGGACCCATGCACCAGCGCCGTGCCTGTGAGGAGGCCCCGTGGGAGGCGATGATCGAGCAGGTGTTAACCATAGGCAGGTTAAGCAGGGAAGGAAAATCAGCTTGGGTAAATGCAGGAAGATACATGCCACTGGGTCCGGCCCGAGCGGCTTGCGGATGGTGCAGCCCGAGGGGCGCCCCCAGCAAGGCAAGGTAAATACATGAGCAAAAGGGATACATGTCGCAGGGATGGACCCACGTGGTCTGGGAATAATGCAGCCCAAGGGGCGCTCCCAGCTTAAACGAGCTTGGAAGATGTCACCTGGTTATGTAGACGAACTGAAGGCGTGCGTCGAAGAAATGAATCCTCATGAGCCACCGGAGCCCTGAGCCTCGGGAGGCTCTAGGGGCTCAGGAGGCTCCCTGAAGACCGTCTCCGTTTCCTCCAGGACGGCCGGTACCTGGCCTCTCGAGCCGCCAGGTCACGCCGCATGTTGCGCTAATAGGCCGACGCCATGCTCGGCAAGCCGAGGGGCATGCGAACGTAGTTGTGTGGCGGGCCCTCGCAATGACCCACACGTGAAGGCCAGAAGCGCTCCTGAGACGCGGCCCTGTTGAGCCCTGGGACGTTGATGCAGACGCGCAGCTCAGCACCCTCGCCTGGGTGGTGAGCTGCGCCCTGTGAGCGATTGTCGTCATGCATGGCTCTTGCATCTTGCAGTTCCTGTGTGGTCTTGGCGATGAACTCCTGAGCGGTGGGCACCCCTTGCCCTGTGTTCTCCTGAGGAAAATGTGTCATGTAGCACGCCTCCAAGTGGTGCCCGAGTGCCTCCCTCATGAGGTTGGTAAGGCCTGCGGCCCTCCAGAAGAGAGCCCCCGAGCCCTGCCCGAGGAGGGCGCTGGGCGCGCCTTCCTACGCGATGGAGGGTGGCGCCCCTGGGACGGACACTGATCCTGATGAGGCTCCTCTCGCGACGCCATCCTCCTGAGGTCCTGCACGGCGTAGCTGCTTCTTCTTGGGGATGGCCTCCGGAGGGCCCTCACTTTTGTTGTCGGGGTCGTCGATTGCTGCAGCTTGGAAGGTGCACTCGAGAGAGCACACCGCATCCCTTTCCTCACATGGGACTGTGATGACCCTGCCGCTTCCAGGCATCCTGAGGACGTTATAGCCATGGTGGGTGACTGCCATGAACTTGGCCAGGGCCGGATACCCAAGGATGGCATTGTACAGCAGGCGGATGTGGGCGACGTCGAAGTCGATGAGCTCGGTGCGGTAGTTGTCGCGCATGCCGAAGGTGACAGGTAGGTGGACCTGCCCTATCGGTGTGGTGGAGCCGCCGGTCACTCCTGGGAAAGGTTTGGTAGGCTGGAGCTGCTCATATGGCACTTGGAGGTTATCGAATGTGTCGATGGACAGGACGTTGAGCCCTGCACCGCCGTCGATGAGGGTCTTGGTAACCTGCACGTTGCTGATGACTGGGGAACACAACATCGGGAGGACGCCAGCGGTGGCCGCGCACTTGAGCTGATCTGCCGAGTCGAAAGTGATGGCGCACTAGGACCACTTGAGCGGGCGCGCGGCCTCAAGCTTGGGGAGCACCGCATTCACCTCGTGAGCCAACCGTTTGAAGATGCGCTGAGAGGCTGGGGCCTGGGCGCCGCCCAAGATGCAGGCGATTGCACGTGGCTCCTGGAAGCCCCCAGCCCCCACGTCCTGATGATGATCGTCGTTCCTTCTTGGTGGCGGCAGCGGGGGAAGACCGGCGTTGCTTTGGGGGCGATCCTCATGAGGCTGGTCCCTCCAGGCCCCCTCGCGAGGATGGTCTTGCCAGCGGTCGTCACGAGGCCTATCGCGCCATTCCTGGCGCAGGCCACGGTCGTCCCAGTGTTCGCCTCCACGTCCTCCTCCACGGCCGTAGCCCCAGTCGCTGCGCTCGGGGCGTCGACCATAGCGTCCTTCACGTATGGCTCTGAGCTCTTGGCAGTCGCTGGTGTTGTGGGTGTTCAGGTTGTGGAAGGCGCAGAACGGTCAGTTGTTCTTGGATGACTCAGGCTGATCTCTGCCCCATTTGGTGTCGGGCTCCGCTGCTAGCACCACTGCTTCCTTCCGCTTCACGTCCTTGGCCTTGGTTTTCTTCTCTTCTGTGCCCGCGGCTGGCAGCTCAAGGAGAGAGAGGCACCCCTCCTCAGCTCTTGCGTACTTGGTTGCCAGGTTGAACAGCTCCTGAGATGTGCAGAGCTCCTTGTGGATAGCAAGCTCTTCCTTCATCTTGACGTCACGGACGCCGTCGGAGAACGCGGAGATGATGGCCTCATCCGTGACCTTGGGGATCTTGAGACGGGTGTTGTTGAAGCGTTGAATGTACTTCTGGAGGGTCTCCCCTAGTTGTTGCTTGAAGCGGCGCAGGTCGCCTGCGGCCGGCGGGCGGTCGCGAGTGCCCTGAAAGTTGGCGACGAAGCGGTCGCGCATCTCGTCCCAGGAGGAGATCGAGTTGTGCTGCAGGTTCAGGAGCCAGGAGCGGGCCCCGTCCTTGAAATCCATGGGAAACCAGTTTGCCATGACTTTCTCGTCGTCGTTGGCTACTTTGATGCTCAGCTCGTAGAGCTGCAAGCACTCCGCGGGGTCGGCGGTGCCGTCGTAGCGAGGAGGCAGATCCGGCTTGAACTTGCCTGGCCAGGTGTAACACCCTCGATGCGGCTATATCTCCCACGTGTTGAAGCACGACTTAGAGGCATAACCGCATTGAAAGCAATGTCGCAAGTGAGGTAATCTTCACACAACCCATGTAATACATAAGGGAAAGAGATACATAGTTGGCTTACACTCGCCACTTCACACAATTACATGAATAAAGCATTACATCATCCAAATACAATCAGGGCCCGACTACGGAGCCAAAATAAAAGAAGAACCCCAAATGCGACAAGGTCCCCGATCGACCCCAACTGGGCTCCACTACTGATCAACTAGTACAAAACAACATAAAGGACAAGATCTTCATCGAGCTCCTCCTTGAGCTTGGTTGTGTCATCTGCACGGTAACCTCGACACCTGCAAGCTGGTTTTGGAAGTATCTGTGAGCCACGGGGACTCAGCAATCTCGCACCCTCGCGATCAAGACTATTTAAGCTTATGGGTAAGGTAAAGGTATGAGGTGGAGCTGCAGCAAGCGACTAGCATATATGGTGGCTAACAAACGCAAATGAGAGCGAGAAGAGAAGGGAAAGCACGGTCGAGAAACTATGATCAAGAAGTGATCCTAGAACGACCTACGTCAAGCATAACTCCAACACCGTGTTCACTTCCCGGACTCCGCCGGAAAGAGACCATCACGTTTACACACGTGGTTGATGCATTTTAATTAAGGTCAACTTCAGGTTTTCTACAATCGGACATTAACAAATTCCCATCTACCCATAACCGCGGGCACGGCTTTCGGAAGTTCAAATCCCTGTAGGGGTGTCCCAACTTAGCCTATGACAAGCTCTCACGGTCAACGAAGGATATTCCTTCTAGCGGGAAGACCCGATCAGACTCGGAATCCCGGTTACAAGACATTTCGACAAGGTAAAACTACACCAGCAACACTGCCCGAATGTGCCGACAAATCCTGATAGGATCTGCACATATCTCTTTCTCAGGGCACACTCAAATTGTCTTAGGTACGGGTAGGCCAGCCCAGAGTTGCCCCTGGTGGCCACCGGCAGCTGACAGGTTGGACCAACACTCAGAGGAGCACTGGCCCGGGGGGGTTAAAATAATGATGACCCTTGAGTCTACAGAACCCAAGGGAAAGAAAAGGCTAGGTGGCGAATGGTAAAACCAATGTTGGGCATTGCTGGAGGAGTTTTACTCAAGGCGAACTGTCAAGGGGTTCCCATTATAGCCCAACCGCATAAGGAACGCAAAATCCGGGAACATAACACCGATATGACGGAAACTAGGGCGGCAAGAGTGGAACAAAACACTAGGCATAAGGCCGAGCCTTCCACCCTTTACCAAGTATATAGATGCATTAATTAAATAAGATATATTGTGATATACCAACAAGTAAACATGTTCCAACAAGGAACAACATCTCCATGTTCCAACAAGGAACAACATCTCCATGTTCCAACAAGGAACAAACTTCAATCTTCACCTGCAACTAGCAACGCTATAAAATTGGCTGAGCAAAGCGGTAACATAGCCAAACAACGGTTTGCTAGGACAAGGTGGGTTAGAGGCTTGGTTCAACAATATAGGAGGCATGATAAGCAAGTGGTAGGTATCGCTGCATAGGCATAGCAAAAGAGCGAGCAACTAGCAAGCAAAGATAGAAGTGATTTTGAGGGTATGGTCATCTTGCCTGAGATCCCACAAGGAAGAAGAACGAGTCCACGAAGAAGACAAATGGACGTAGACGAACGGTTCCTCACAAACGCGACGTTACCGGAACCAACCCGAAGAATCAAACACCGGAAAGAAGCACACAACATAGTAAACAACCAACACATGAACATGGTATGATATGCGGGATGCGGTATGTGATGCATATGCATGATTTGACAAGGAACGATTGAACCTAGCCTCAACTTGGAAATCCAAGAGTGCCACTGGAAAGGTGAGGTGATTTTGGTTGAAATCGATATAAAGAACACCGGAATCGGACGCATGGTTTGGAAATGGCAAGCAAAACAAATATGGCACCGGTCTGCGATAAACAGCAAGTAGCCATCTAAATGCATCAAGACAAACATGCTACGGCACTCAAACATGGCAACAAAATACATGGCAGGGATCCACGCATGAAGATTAACAAAAGATGAACACTGAGCTACGGCTAATTCATCTATTAACAGGTTCAAACAAGCATGGCAAAAGTGCAATTCGTAAACGGGTTTCAGAATTAGTGAAATTAACACTAGTCTGGAATTTCAGATCAGGTAGCACACTTTGGAGCATGAAAACTATAAGCTACAGGAACTTAACATGGCAAAGCAAAGCATGGCATGGAGATACTCAAAGAGCTTAACAAAAGTCCCTTAGTGACCTTGAGCCAAAAGGGATCAGAAAATACAATTACAAGCATGTGAACATAGCAAAAACATAATCAGATCTCAGACTTAGAGAAAAACTGGAACATGCAAAACTGATATCAAGTAGGCATGTTCACGAGCTCGATGCACTCGCTACAGAGCAAGGCATGACAATCTAAGCACACACCCATCAAGAATCCACATTATACAAGCTAGACATGGCAAGAACAATAACATAGCATGCACGGATCGACTACAACTTCCTCAGCAAAATCGCTAACAAGTAGACAATCTGCCCAGATTCACGAAATAGCAAAAGTAGAGCTCGATTGACTCAAGTTAGGGTATTCCATAATTGCAAACAAAGACATGGATGGATAGAGCACTACAATATTAACAAATCATCCTTAGTGATCATCCTCAAAAGAGGCATGGATCACTAGGAAACAACATGAACATATGGCATATTGATAAAAACAGATCAAGGACTTAGTGAAATTCCAAGTCCCTGAAATCAGCATTAACGAATGCACTACTTTGCAAGCTTGTGCTAGTCACCACACATATCACAAAAATACATGGATAGCACCTATGGAAAGATGGCAAAGCATATAACAAAACTCATGTAGAACTCAGGGGCATATCATGCACACATTAATCATGGCAAAAATGACAAATAGCTATTTGGAGCAGCAGATCTGACAATTATCTCAAATAGCACTCTTCCAATAGCATTTCGGGCAACAAGATGAACTCAAATGAAAATGATGCAATGAGATGAAATTATGTACTCTCTGAGACGAACATTTTGATATGCTACACACACAAAACGGAGTTACAGATGATGAGATACGTCATATCAAAGTATGCAAAATAATTAGGGTTTCCGGGGAAAAAGTCAACCGTCTCGTTTGGATCTGGATCTGGATCCGGTACTGTAGCGGCACACAAAACGAGGAAGCTCGCCGGAGACGACGACGACGGCCGGAGAGAGGGCGCGGTCACCGGAGACGGGCGCGCCGGCAAAGGGTGGCGCGGGGCCGGCGCGGGTCGGCGAGCAAGGCGGGGCGGCGGCGAGCCGTGCCGGAGGCAGCGCGGCGATCTGCGCCGGCGATGGTGGCAGGCGTGCACCGGCGAAGGGCATCGGCCGGCGGGAAGGAGCCGGGCGCCGGAAAGTGGCCTGTCGGCGGGGACGGGCGCTCCCAGGCGCGGGACGCTCGGGGCGGCGGCGCTGGCGTCCGGGCCGGGCGGGCCCGCGGTGGGCTGTGCGGGCCGCGGCGGAGAGGAGGGAGAGGCGCGGCTGAGGTGGCGGCCTCTCGTCGGCTGAGGCGACGGAGGCGGTGACGTGTCGCCTCCCGGTTGGCCGGGGCGACGTGGCGGTGGGATGGACGCGTCCGCTGGCGGGCGGACATGTCCGGCGGCGCGAAGAGAGGTGAGATCTAGGGTTTGTGTGTGAGAATCGGGAGGGGAGCACATATGTATAGGTAGAGGGAGCTAGGAGACTCCAAATGAGGTGTGGTTTTCGGCCACGCGATCGTGATCAAACGACCGAGATGATGGAGGAGGTTTAGGTGGGTTTTGGGCCAAATTGAAGGGGTGTTGGGCTGCAACACACACGAGGCCTTCTCGGTCCCTCAGTTAACCGTTGGAGTATCAAACGAAGTCCAAATGGTACGAAACTTGACAGGCGGTCTACCGGTAGTAAACCAAGGCCGCTTGGCAAGTCTCGGTCCAATCCGGAAATGTTTAACCCCCACACACGAAAGAAAGGTAGAAAGGACCACCGGAGGAGATAGGAGCGTCGGAATGCAAAATGGACAACGGGGAAAATGCTCGGATGCATGAGACGAACATGTATGCAAATGAAATGCACATGATGACATGATATGCAATGCATGACACGCAAGCAATGACAAAGCAACAACAGCGAATAGCTGGAGGACACCTGGCACATCGGTCATGGGGCGTCACAACACTCCACCACTACGAGAGGATCTCGTCCCGAGATCTAGAATGGCACCGGAGGGACAACGGAAGAGAAAGAGAAGAGGTAAAAATAAGTTGCTCCTTTGACAAACGAGTGAAACCAAAGAACCTTGAAAAGGTTAAGCCATATCGAGACAAGAGTACAACCCAGATAAATGAAGTTGAAAGCACTCCGTTAGCAACGAGGAAACAAAGAAGAACAACTTTGGGCAGCACTCCGATTGAAAAGAGATGCAAGACTAGATAAGTATAAAGAACTTTAAAAGGGGCACGACACTCCGGTTAAATGGATAAACCAAGAAAAGAACACTATCCTGACAAAACGAAAAGATGGGTTGAAGAGAGCAACATCACAATGCCTCCGGAACGAAAGAATAGAAGATAGGTAATTGAGAGAAAAGAATGGAGAAGAAAATGCCAAGTTCTGTCACAAAAGAGCTTGACAAGGCATCTTTTAGGAGAAGGGTCGAACGGAATTGTTGGAAAACCAACAACGAAAAGAGTAAGCTGGTAGTGGGCTTATGGAAGACATCTCAAAATTATGAGGTGAAATTCTGCCACTAACGAAACAATAAATTGGCTTGATATGAAGAAGGAGACGAGAAACTATCGCACCGGGAGAATAAATGAAGAACTTAGGTCATTTATGAGCACCATAAATAGCAACAATCCTTAGGGAAGGCTTTAGGTGAAATATAACCCAAGATAATTCCAACGAAGAGGTTGATGGATTTAAAATACCTCATTCTTAACAACATGTGAACCATGGAACATGCACTCAAATTATCAAGAATGACATAATACCACCTCCAATGATACGGTAGAAAGAATTGCACTCCGGATTGCAAGATGAAGAAACTTGAGCTTCTTTTGAAAAAAATCTTGATGAACACTTCGAGAAGGAAATAAATCCTTAATGAACCATCATGTAGAACCTCCATGAAGAACTCCGGTAATGAAAGAATGATCAAACGAAAGAAAGAGAAGTTGAAAGCACAAGGTGAATCCTTGTAATGACTTAGATAGATCTCCGTGATGAAATAGTTGAAAAAAAGGTTGGAACTCCGGGAAAAGAGAAGATGAACAATTGAGATCAAGAATTTGATGAGCCTCCGGAATAGGGAATTAATCATTTGGATGAAACAAGAATAAGAATTACATTATGCTTATCCTTCACCAATTAAATTGATGACAATCCACGGATTTGGCACACTACTTATTCTCGTATCAAGGATTAAGAGAGACATAACATAAACTTGGGAAGGTCTTCAACGAACCACCGGTAGGATTGGAACATCGAATTAAATTGTTACGATAACAAAGGAAGAGAAAAACTTGAATGAACCACCGTAAGAATTGAAAATGAACGAAGAGAAGATAAAGAAACACCGGGAAGAATTATAAAATGAACGAAGATGCTTGAGAGGATGAGAACGAAGAGATCAAGAACTGATTAGAGGATAGTTGATCGATTCACCGGTAAATTAGGAGGATGAGAGATGAAAGCTAGAATGAATAATCCCGAAATGATGGCCTTCAGAGAATCAATACTGAAAATACTCTGAATTACTCCGGATGGGTGAAAAGAATTCCCACAATCGCAAATAATTATGAGAGGATGGCAACAAGCTAGAATCACGAATCTTGAAGAGAATGGAGCAAGATATGGAGGAAAATTTCTTCTTCGGTCTTCAAATGCAGAGAATGACGATGAGAAACACCACCAAGAGTTGTTGAGATACTCCGGGATTAAAATTATAAAGGTTGAACCAATGATGAAAACAATTTGAAAGATCTTGGAGAAGACAATTGACTGATGATAACTCATTCTTACGTAAAACTTTGAAAATAATTTGGGAATAGCTCCGGGAAAATAAGAAGAGTCAGGTAAGATCCTGGGAAAAGACCTGTGGGTTAGGGCCCACTCAAAAGAAACACCATAGAACGATTTAAAAGAGAGAATGCACCGGTTGAATTAGAAGGCTTGAATACGATAGGACCTCGAAATAGCTTGAATGAAAGCAGAGTGGAAACACGAATCTTCGAGATATCTTAAGCATTCCGGAATAATTGAATAGCGAGAAATGAATGAATATTAGGTGCACCGGCATGAGAAAGCATAGAAATGAGGAAAAGATATGATCAACAAAGCTTGTATTGGATCCGCCGGAGATGGAAAAAAAATGAAGAATGATGAACTAGTAGAACATCTTCTTGAGAACCACCGGGTAAGAATATTGACGGAAAATAATGGAGAGACTTCACATGAATAAAAGGATACTTGATTAAGACATCTGAGTCCTTGAAAAAAAAAGGGGGGGGGGGGGGGAAAACAAAGGCAACTTGGGGACGGATGAAACAAACACTGTTGAGAAGAACTGATAATTGATCTTGTGAATGTTGAAAAGATTGGAACCACTTGAAGAGAGACACACCGGTATAACAAGATTGGCATAACAATCTCAATTATCGAGAAGGATTGGTATTCACAACGGAGTATGAGAACACCACTTAGACAAGGGATGGAATCAACATTTGACTTCGAAGCAACTTGAATACCACAACTCAAAATAAAACAAAGTATTGGCTTGCAGAATAAGCCGGAACAAACATATGATAGAGATTTCGTCCAAAGTTTTCATGGTGGGGCCTACACGGGCTCAATCTTACAGCACCATCATGTACAAGGCAGTGCACATGACATACGAAGCGTCCCAGAGTCGGCATAGCCAAGGACTCTCTAAGACACAACGAGACCACTGTAAAACCAACCGTGAATAGGTGGACCACTAGACGTCGAACCCCAATTTCATATCATACATCTGTCGGAAAGATATCCTAAGAGCTATTTGAATTCCCACTTATAAACTCCCGAAATTTTCCGATTATGCAATCAGGTGTTGGGGATACAGGGGAAGCATAATATCTCACCCAAAACTAGCAATCCTACATCCAGCTGTATCCATCCTTCAACACATAACCAAGAAACCTTCGGAAATCGTTTACCTCAAACTTCGAAAAGCATCTGTTATACAAGTTATGGCAATACTCCCGAACTCCCACCCTGGTACTGGGTGGCATCGAGGTTATCTCACCAACAACTGCATAAAAGAGATTTTCGATGTCGGCGAACTAAACTCAGGTATTCCAGAACTGCAACGATAAAATTGTGACGACAACACCTCGGAGCTCAACTCCCCGGGACACTTCCACAACCCCTAAATGATAGGAGGCACCAAGAACAATGTTCTCGTCACAAATCGATCGGAACGATTCCAAGATACCCGCGTGATCCTAAAAAAAATTAAGTGAAATTTGAGAAGAGAAGAGTCAAAACTCTACGTCAGGATGTCTCACGAGAGCGACGAAGGGACTGGGGAGTAAAAAGAATTCCTAAACTCTCCAATATATAATTCCTAATGACTCAAAACATTTTTCTAGACTCAACAACGGCTGCTAAAAACGATCAAGCAGTGGGGGCTCCTAAAGTCGGGGATGGCTCTGATTACCAACTTGTAATGCCCTCGATGCGGCTATATCTCCCACGTGTCGAAGCACGACTTAGAGGCATGGATCACTAGGAAACAACATGAACATATGGCATATTGATAAAAACAGATCAAGGACTTAGTGAAATTCTAAGTCCTTGAAATCAGCATTAACAAATGCACTACTTTGCAAGCTTGTGCTAGTCACCACACATATCACAAAATACATGCATAGCACCTATGGAAAGATGGCAAAGCATATAACAAAACTCATGTAGAGCTCAGGGGCATATCATGCACACATTAATCATGGCAAAAATGACAAATAGCTATTTGGAGCAGCAGATCTGACAATTATCTCAAATAGCACTCTTCCAACAGCATTTCGGGCAACAAGATGAACTCAAATGAAAATGATGCAATGAGATGAAATGATGTACTATCTGAGACGAACATTTTGATATGCTACACGCGCAAAACGAAGTTACGGATGATGAGATACGGCATGTCAAAGTATGCAAAATAATTAGGGTTTCCGGGGAAAAAGTCAACCGTCTCATTTGGATCTGGATCTGGATCCGGTACTGTAGCGGCACGCAAAACGAGGAAGCTCTCCGGAGACGACAATGATGGCCGGAGAGAGGGCGCGGTCGCCGGGGCGCGGCGCCGGTCGCCGGAGACGGGCGCGCCGGCGAAGGGTGGCGCGGGGCCGGCGAAGGGTGGCACGGGGCCGGCGCGGGTCGGCGAGCAAGGCGGGGCGGCGGCGAGCCGTGCCGAGGCAGCGCGTCGATCTGCGCCGGCGATGGTGGCAGGCGTGCACCGGCGAAGGGCATCGGCCGGCGGGAAGGAGCCGGGCGGCGGAAAGTGGCCTGTCGGTGGGGACGGGCGCTCCCAGGCGCGGGACGCTCGGGGCGGCGGCGCTGGTGTCCGGGCCGGGCGGGCTGCGCAGGCCGCGGCAGAGAGGAGGGAGAGGCGCGGCTGAGGTGGCGGCCTCTCGTTGGCTGAGGCGACGGAGGCGGTGACGTGTCGCCTCCCGGTTGGCCGGGGCGACGTGGCGGTGGGATGGACGCGTCCGCCGGCGGGCGGACATGTCCGGCGGCGCGAAGAGAGGTGAGATCTAGGGTTTGTCTGCGAGAATTTCGGGAGGGGAGCACATATGTATAGGTAGAGGGAGCTAGGAGACTCCAAATGAGGTGCGGTTTTTGGCCACGCGATCGTGATCAAACGACCGAGATGATGGAGGAGGTTTAAGTGGGTTTTGGGCCAAATTGAAGGGGTGTTGGGCTGCAACACACACAAGGCCTTCTCGGTCCCTCGGTTAACCATTGGAGTATCAAACGAAGTCCAAATGGTACGAAACTTGACAGGCGGTCTACCGGTAGTAAACCAAGGCCGCTTGGCAAGTCTCGGTCCAATCCGGAAATGTTTAACCCCCACACACGAAAGAAAGGTAGAAAGGACCACCGGAGGAGATAGGAGCGCCGGAATGCAAAACGGACAACGGGGAAAATGCTCGAATGCATGAGACGAACATGTATGCAAATGAAATGCACATAATGACATGATATGCAATGCATGACATGCAAGCAATGACAAAGCAACAACAACGAATAACTGGAGGACACCTGGCACATCGGTCACGGGGCGTCACACCAGGCGACGTTGCGCAGCTCGGGGGTGAAGGCGCGGCAGCCGACTGTAGTTATTGGGGCCCGCTTTGAAGGTGGAGCTTGGTCTTGACGAGGTCCGCATGGTGCCGCCACGGGCGGCGCGCGGTCTTGACGAGGCGGCGCGGGAAGCGCGGGTGCAGCTCCTCGCGGCCGAGGGATTTCTTGGCAGCTTCTCTCTTCGCGCGTGGGCACCGGGCGTGGCGGATCACATCGCGGGGCCGCGCGCCTTGGTGCCAAGGCGCCGTCTTTGGGCTGGGGTGGTGGAGGCGCGCCCCGGGCCTCGTTGCCCGTGGCCGGCTGAGGGTGAGGCAGACAGACGGATAGCGCCGGGGAGCCCCTTGCGGCACAGACGAGCTCGGCGACACGGTCGAGCCCCTCCTCGTAGAGGTCGTCGACTGGGCGGTAGCGCAGGACTTCTTTTGCAGCGAGGAGTGCGGCCCGCGCCTCCATGGGAGCGTGGCGTGCATGGGACGAAGAACCGGTTAGGGTCAGCGATGGAGTGGCGGTGCGGCCGTCCTTCCGTACCGAAGGATGCAGCGAAGACGCTTGCTGCTCATTCCCCACCGAGGCGGTGGCAGCGTTGGCGGCGGGAGATGGAGAATGACGAGGTGGCCCGCCGATGGGGGCCGTCTTAGCAACGCGGGTGATGAGGGCAGCCCGACGCTCAGCTCGAGCACGGCGAGCGTCCGCCATGGAGACAATGGAGCGACGGAGCGACGAACTGATGGAAGGGAAGCTACAGCGCACCCCTACCTGGCGCGCCAAATGTCAGATGTGGGGTTCCGGCAAACCCTTAAGGTTCAAACACTGGGGTGCGCGCAAAGTCTTTTCCTCCCATCGATCTACGCCCTAGCTCACTAAGATCTCGCGGACGAACTCGACGAACTCGCAACACAGAAAGACACAAGATTTATACTGGTTCAGGCCACTGTTGTGGTGTAATACCCTACTCCAGTGTGGTGGTGGTGGATTGCCTCTTGGGCTGATGATGAACAATACAATGGGAAGAACATCCTCCTAAGGGTGAGGTGTTCTCGTGCTCGGCTAACTTGTGTGTGTGGGGATGATCTTGATGATCCGTCCTTGCCTATGGTGGTGGCTAGCCCTATTTATAGAGGCCCTGGTCCTCTTCCCAAATATTGAGCGAGAAGGGAGCCAACAACGGCGGGCAAATTTGAAGGGGGACAACTAATACAAGCTATCCTGACAAAGGTGGTCCCTGCGAAAGGCTCTGGTGGTGACGCCGTCTTGGGCTCCACAATGACCTCCGTCTTGTCGTCCTTCAGGTCTTGGTCTTGTTGCACTGATATGGAAATCTTTGCCTGATGCCTCGGTACTCCTCGCCTGCGCTGGCCTCCTTAGCACCAAATAGGAAACAAAGACACTCCGCGCGCTGGCGCCCGCCTGGTGTCGATCCTCATGGCTCACGTCACGAGAGCCTCATGAGGTTTGCCTCGCCTTGTTATCTCCGCCCCTCGTGAGCCTGCCCGACTAGGCCACTCCAGAGGAGGTCTTGTGTCGTCCGCCTCGTGAGGCTTGACCCCTCGCGAGGGTCTTGGATGCCTTGTTGATGAAGATGGGCCGTACAGCCTGCTGGCTTGGCCACGCCGCGGGCCGCAGGCAGGCAAGTCTGGGGACCCCCGTTCCCAGAACGCCGACAACAGCCTCCGCCCCTGCTCCCATCGTGGATCATCTCAAAACATCTGCCTGTCCGTGTCATCATACATCGGCTGGCCCGGTTGAGACATACCGGCGAATAGAGAGCGGACACTGAGCTGCTCCACGTCCGACGTCCATATCCGATCAAACTACAGCGTTGTAGACTTGGAGAAAAGGAGTAGCGCTGCTTTGACGTTGACGTACTACGACACGTGCCCTATGGAAGATGTCGGGGAGTGCCTCCTGAGCTGCTGGGTGGCACAGAAGTAGAGAGACTTGCATTCTTCCTGCCAGGATGATGTGTGCATGGACGATGATGGGGGCGGCGCCTTACGCCTGAGGCCACGCCCCCGCACCGCCTCTGCTGCCCTTCTTTTTGAGTGGCACCATCTTTCCCTTCTGTTTGAGGTGATGGGCTTGATGTGTCATTGAGTTGATATCTCTGTTGGAAATATGAGCAATTTACCATATGATTTTATTAACAAAAATAGTAGATAAAACATGACTATCATAGTAGAGATGAAACAAGTCATGTAATCTAAATGTGAGAAAGCAAATGGCATGTGCATATATGAACTAGCAGAGAACATATGTAGAATAAAGGCTAGAACTAGAAAAACTAGAGCAAGAAACTGAGGCAAGATTTTAAACAGAGAGAACACAAAGACATACAGAACATCGGCATAAGCTCTGGTCTTGGGGTCGGTGTCCTCGCCATGCATGTCATCGAAGAGGTTGTCGATGTCGGGGAAGAAGTTGTCATCGGGGAAGTAGTTGTCGGAGTTCGGGGCGTCCGTGATGAAGAAGTCAGTAGTCGGGCGGAGCGTTCCTCAAAAACCTTATCACCCTTCTCCCGTAAAGGACTCAAAGCGATGGGGTTTCAGAGGCCTACTGTCCTGACTTGCGGTGCACGCCGCAAGATGAGATGGGAAAGACCATAGCAGTAGCTCAGTGCTCAGGAACGATGGAAGAGGAAGATGCAATTTTTGATGTGTATCTCTTGAGAGGAGCGACCTCTCTTTTATATGCACATGATAAGCAGGCGAATAAGCTGCGTTGGGAGCTGAAGAGAAAGAGGGAAACGAAACAAACAGGCAGCAGTCGAAGGGTGCAGCATTCGTATTCAGTATCCACTATAGCAAAAACTTCAGCTTTCAAGTAACCTTTCATATACCAATCGTGCGTCGCAAAAATTTAGACATCGACTCGGCTCATTCCTGCAACCTGCGGTGCGTCGTGAGAAGGCGAAGCATGGTGTGGCAAGGCGGGCGGCGGAGGAGAAGCGCGCATGAATGTCCCTCTTGTTCTCATGCTCATACATGTGGGAAAACACTCTCCTTTATAAGGAGGTCCAACTCCCAACAAACTAGCAATGTGGGACTAAACTTTGGTTCCACCTCTTGCCTTGCATGAATTGGCTGAGTAGGCCTCTAGGATCTATGAGGAATTTTCGAAATTGTTATTGGGCTGGCCCAAAGTAGACTAAATTATAGCAATCCCCCACCAGATCCTAGAGGCACATAAAATTTGCCTTTAGTTCCAAAACATTGTTTTATATACGGGTACTACAATGGAGACTATTAAGTTGAACTTCCACATAGAACTCAATGCTACACTAGTAAGCAACTTGAAACAGTGGACTGGGCCTTGAACTGTAAGTTTTCTGCGAATCTAGCTTCACACAAAGCCTTGGCCGATACTAGGCTACCGTGGGTGTTCCCCGCAGGTGGATGATACGTCTCCAACATTTCTATAATTTTTTATTATTCGATGCTATTATATTATCCATCTAGGATGTTTTATATGCATTTATATGCTATTTTATATGATTTTTTGGACTAACCTATTAACCTAGAGCCCAGTGCTAGTTTTTGTTTTTTTCCTTATTTTTGAGTTTTACAGAAAAGGAATACCAAACGGAGTCCAATTGACGTGCCAATTTTTGATGATTTTTTATGGACCAAAAGAAGCCCCCGGAGTAAAAGAGTTGGGCCAGAAGAGTCCCGGGCTGTCCACGAGGGTGGGGGCGCGCCCTACCCCCCTGGGCGCGCCGCCGTATCTCGTGGACGACTCGGGGACCCCCTGACTTGTTCCCGATGCCAAAAATTCCTATAAATACAGAAACCTCCAGAAAGAAACGTAGATCGGGAGTTCCGCCGCCGCAAGCCTCTGTAGCCACCGAAAACCAATCTAGACCCGTTCTGGCACCCAGCGGAGGGGGGGATCCCTCTTCGGTGGCCATATTCATCATCCCGACGCTCTCCATGATGAGGAGGGAGTAGTTCACCCTCGGGGCTGAGGGTATGTACCAGTAGCTATGTGTTTGATCTCTCTCTCTCTCTCTCGTGTTCTTGATTTGGCATGATCTTGATGTATCGCGAGCTTTGCTATTATAGTTGGATCTTATGATGTTTCTCCCCCTCTACTCTCTTGTGATGAATTGAGTTTTCCCTTTGAAGTTATCTTATCAGATTTAGTCTTTAAGGATTTGAGAACACTTAATGTATGTCTTGCATGTGCTTATTTGTGGTGACAATGGGATATTTACATGATCCACTTGATGTATGTTTTGGTGATCAACTTGCGAGTTCCGTGACCTCGTGAACTTATGCATAGGGGTTGGCACACATTTTCGTCTTGACTCTTCGGTAGAAACTTTGGGTCACTCTTTGAGTGTTGGTTGAATAGATGAAATTGAGAGTGTGTGATGCATATCATATAATCATACCCACGGATACTTGAGGTAACATTGGAGTATCTAGGTGACATTAGGGTTTTGGTTGATCTGTGTCTTAAGGTGTTATTCTAGTACGAACTCTAGGATAGATCGAACGGAAATAATAGCTTTGTGTTATTTTACTACAGACTCTTGAATAGATCGATCTGAAAGGATAACTTTGAGGTGGTTTCGTACCCTACAATAATCTCTTCGTTTGTTATCCGCTATTAGTGACTTTGGAGTGACTCTTTGTTGCATGTTGAGGGATTGTTATATGATCCAATTATGTTATTATTGTTGAGAGAACTTGCACTAGTGAAAGTATGAACCCTAGGCCTTGTTTCCTAGTATTGCAATACCGTTTTCGCTCACTTTTATCATTAGTTACCTTGCTGTTTTTATATTTTCAGATTACAAAAACCTATATCTACCATCCATATTGCACTTGTATCACCATCTCTTCGCCGAACTAGTGCACCTATACAATTTACCATTGTACTGGGTGTGTTCGGGACACAAGAGACACTTTGTTATTTGGTTGCAGGGTTGTTTGAGAGAGACCATCTTCATCCTACGCCTCCCACGAATTGATAAACCTTAGGTCATCCACTTGAGGAAAATTTGCTACTGTCCTACAAATCTCTGCACTTGGGGGCCCAACAACGTCTACAAGAAGAAGGTTGTGTAGTAGACATCAAGCTCTTTTCTAGCGTCATTGCCCGGGAGGTTAGCGCTTGAAGGTATATCTTTAGATCTTGCAATCGAATCTTTTAGTTTCTTGTTTTATCACTAGTTTAGTCTATAAAAGAAAACTACAAAAAATGGAATTAGGTTGCCTCATATGCTTCATCTTTTTAATGTCTTTCGTGAAAATAAGGATTCCGATAATTGTGCAAAAGTGTTAGAAGAAGAATGTATTAAAATGTTTGGCACTAAATCTTTGGATGATGAGCATGATTGCAATGTTGTTAGTATGAATTCTTTGAATACCCATGATGCTAATGATATGCAAAGCCACAAGCTTGGGGATGCTATGTTTGATGAACATGATATTTTTTGTCCCCCAAGTTTTGATGAGCAAATTTATTATGATGAGAGCATGCCCCTATTTATGATGATTATTGTGATGACTTGTATGCTATAAAGAATAATGATAACCATGAAACTTGTCATCATGATTTTAATTTTCAATTGGATTATGCCTCACATGATAGTTATTTTGTTGAGTTTGCTCCCACTACTATTCATGAGAAGAAATTTGCTTATGTGGAGAGTAATAAAAACTCTATGCTTGTAGATCATGAAAAGAATGATTTATGTGATGGTTATATTGTTGAATTCATTCATGATGCTACTGAAAATTATTATGAGTGAGGAATATATGCTTGTAGGAGTTGCAATAATATCAAGTTTCCTCTCTATGTGTTGAAAATCTTGAAGTTATCCTTGTTTTACCTTCCTATGCAAGTTGATTATTGTTCCCATAAGTTGTTTGCTCACAAAATCCCTATGCATAGGAATTGGGTTAGACTTAAATGTGCTAGTCATATGCTTCATGATGCTCCAATTATGCTTCAATTCTTATCTTTTGCGTGAGCATCACTAAAAATCATCATGCCTAGCTAATAAGGCATTAAAGAAAAGCGCTAGTTGGGAGACAACCCAATATTTACCCCTACTATTTTTGTGTGTTATCATGATTAAGCTACTGTAGTAATCATGTTTTATAGCTTTTGTTTCAATAAATTTCCACGTAAAGCCTTTAGGGTCTTCTTGGGTGATTGTTGATTGATCTTGCTGATAAAAACAGAAAGTATGTGCTCACGAAGATAATTTTCATTTTTTACCAGAGAGAGATAAAATACCAATTCTAACTGCATTAGATCAATATACAAATTATTTAGGTCTTCCTAATTTCTCAGAATTTTTGGAGTTACAGAAGTATTCGTAACCTCCAGATTACTACAGACTGTTCTGTTTTTGACAGATTCTGTTTTCTATGTGTTGTTTGCTTATTTTGATGAATCTATGAGTAGTATCGGAGGAATGAACCATAGAGAAGTTGGAATACAGTATATATTACACCAATATGAATTTAGAATGAGTTCACAACAGTACCTAAGTGGTGATTTATTTTCTTATACTAACGGAGCTTACGAGTTTTCTGTTAAGTTTTGTGTTGTGAAGTTTTCAAGTTTTGGGCAAAGATTCATGGACTATGGAATAAGGAGTGGCAAGAGACTAAGCTTGGGGATTTCCAAGGCACCCCAAGGTAATATTCAAGGACAACCAAGATCCTAAGTTTGGGGATGCCCCGGATGGCATCCCCTCTTTCGTCTTCGTCTGTCGGTAACTTTACTTGAGGCTATATTTTTATTCACCACATGATATGTGTTTTGCTTGGAGCGTCATTTTATTTTCTTTTATTTTGCTTGCTGTTTGAATAAAATACCAAGATCTGAAATTCTTAAATGTTAGAGAGTCTTCACATAGTTACATAATTATTCAACTACTCATTGTGCTTCGCTTACACCTTTTGGAGTAGTTTGTCGTTTGCTCTAGTGGTTCACTTATATCTTTTAGAGAACGACCGTGGTTTTATTTTGAAGAAATTAATGAACTCTCATGCTTCACTTATATTATTTTGAGAGTCTTTTAGAACAGCATGGTAATTTGCTTTGGTTATGAAATTAGTCCTAATATGATCGGCATTCAAAATGGGTATATTAAAAACTTTCATATAGAGTGCATTGAATAGTTTGATACTTGATAATTGTTTTGAGATATAAAGATGGTAATATTAGAGTTGTGCTAGTTGAGTAATTGTGAAATTTAGAAATACTTGTGTTGAGGTTTGCAAGTCCCGTAGCATGCACGTATGGTAACCGTTGGGTGACAAATTTGAAGCATGAGGTGTTCTTTGAGTGCCTTCCTTATGAGTGGCGATCGGGGACGAGCGATGGTCTTTTCCTACCAATCTATCCCCCTAGGAGCATGTGCGTAGTGCTTGGTTTTGATGACTTGTAGATTTTTGCAATAAGTATGTGAGTTCTTTATGACTAATGTTGAGTCCATGGATTATACGCACTCTCACCCTTCCATCATTGCTAGCCTCTTAGGTACCGCGCAATGCCCTTTCTCACCTCGAGAGTTGGTGCAAACTTCGCCGGTGCATCCAAACCCCATGATATGATACGCTTTATCACACATAAGCCTCCTTATATCTTCCTCAAAACAGCCACCATACCTATCTATTATGGCATTTCCATAGCCATTTCGAGATATATTGCCATGCAACTTTCCACCATTCCGTTTATTATGACACGCTCCATCATTGTCATATTGCTTTGCATGATCATGAAGTTGACATCGTATTTGTGGCAACGCCACCTTCATAATTCTTTCATACATGTCACTCTTGATTCATTGCACATCTCGGTACACCGCCGGAGGCATTCACATAGAGTCATCTTTTGTTCTAAGTATCGAGTTGTAATTCTTGAGTTGTAAGTAAATAAAAGTGTGATGATTTTCATTATTAGAGCATTGTCCCATGTGAGGAAAGGATGATGAAGACTATGATTCCCCCACAAGCCGGGATGAGATTCCGGACAAAAAAATAAATAAAAGAGGCCAAAGAAGCCCAAATAAAAAAAGAGACCATAAAAAAAGAGAAAAAAGGCCCAAATAAAAAATTAGAGAAAAAGATAGAAGGGGCAATGTTACTATCCCTTTTCCACACTTGTGCTTCAAAGTAGCACCATGATCTTCATGATAGAGAGTCTCTTATTTTGTCACTTTCATATGCTAGTGGGAATTTTTCATTATAGAACTTGGCTTGTATATTCCAATGATGGGCTTCCTCAAAATGCCCTAGGTCTTCGTGAGCAAGCAAGTTGGATGCACACCCACTTAGTTTCTTTTGTTGAGCTTTCATATATTTATAGCTCTAGTGCGTCTGTTGCATGGCAATCCCTACTCCTTGCATTGACATTAATTGATGGGCATCTCCATAGCCCGTTGCTTAGCCACGTCAATGTGAGACTTTCTCCCTTTTTGCCTTCTCACACAAGCTCCATCATCATATTCTATTCCACCCATAGTGTTATGTCCATGGCTCGCGCTCATATATTGCGTGAAAGTTGAAAGAGTTTGAAAAGGCTAAGTATGAAACAATTGCTTGGCTTGTCATCGGGGTTGTGCATGATGGGAGCATTTTGTGTGACGAAAATGAAGCATGGTCAAACTATATGATTTTGTAGGGATAAGCTTTCTTTGGCTGTGTTATTTTGATAAGACATAATTGCTTGGTTAGCATGCTTGAAGTATTATTGTTTTTATGTCAATATTAAACTTTTGTCTTGAATCTTATGGATCTGAATATTCTTGCCACAATAGAGAAGATTACATTGATGAATATGTTAGGTAGAATTCCACATCAAAATTTCTGTTTTTATCATTTACCTACTCGAGGACGAGCAGGAATTAAGCTTGGGGATGCTTGATACGTCTCCAATGTATCTATAATTTTTTATTGTTCCATGCTATTATATTATCCATCTAGGATGTTTTATATGCATTTATATGCTATTTTATATGATTTTTTGGACTAACCTATTAACCTAGAGCCTAGTGCCAGTTTCTGTTTTTTCCTTGCTTTTGAGTTTTACACAAAAGGAATACCAAACGGAGTCCAATTGACGTGCCAATTTTTGATGATTTTTTATGGACCAAAAGAAGCCCCCGGAGTAAAAGAGTTGGGCCAGAAGAGTCCCGGGCTGTCCACGAGGGTGGGGGCGCGCCCTACCCCCCTGGGCGCGCCGCCGTATCTCGTGGACGACTCGGGGACCCCCTGACTTGTTCCCGATGCCAAAAATTCCTATAAATACAGAAACCTCCAGAAAGAAACCTAGATCGGGAGTTCCGCCGCCGCAAGCCTCTGTAGCCACCGAAAACCAATCTAGACCCGTTCTGGCACCCAGCGGAGGGGGGTCCCTCTTCGATGGCCATATTCATCATCCCGACGCTCTCCATGATGAGGAGGGAGTAGTTCACCCTCGGGGCTGAGGGTATGTACCAGTAGCTATGTGTTTGATCTCTCTCTCTCTCTCTCTCGTGTTCTTGATTTGGCATGATCTTGATGTATCGCGAGCTTTGCTATTATAGTTGGATCTTATGATGTTTCTCCCCCTCTACTCTCTTGTAATGGATTGAGTTTTCCCTTTGAAGTTATCTTATCAGATTTAGTCTTTAAGGATTTGACAACACTTAATGTATGTCTTGCATGTGCTTATTTGTGGTGACAATGGGATATTTACGTGATCCACTTGATGTATGTTTTGGTGATCAACTTGCGAGTTTCGTGACCTCGTGAACTTATGCATAGGGGTTGGCACACATTTTCGTCTTGACTCTTCGGTAGAAACTTTGGGTCACTCTTTGAGTGTTGGTTGAATAGATGAAATTGAGAGTGTGTGATGCATATCATATAATCATACCCACGGATACTTGAGGTAACATTGGAGTATCTAGGTGACATTAGGGTTTTGGTTGATTTGTGTCTTAAGGTGTTATTCTAGTACGAACTCTAGGATAGATTGAACGGAAATAATAGCTTCGTGTTTATTTTACTACGGACTCTTGAATAGATCGATCAGAAAGGATACTTTGAGGTGGTTTCGTACCCTACCATAATCTCTTTGTTTGTTCTCCGCTATTAGTGACTTTGGAGTGACTCTTTGTTGCATGTTGAGGGATTGTTATATGATCCAATTATGTTATTATTGTTGAGAGAACTTGCACTAGTGAAGTATGGACCCTAGGCCTTGTTTCCTAGCATTGCAATACCGTTTTCGCTCACTTTTATCATTAGTTATCTTGCTGTTTTTATATTTTCAGATTACAAAAACCTATATCTACCATCCATATTGCACTTGTATCACCATCTCTTCGTCGACCTAGTGCACCTATACAACTTACCATTGTATTGGGTGTGTTAGGGACACAAGAGACTCTTTGTTATTTGGTTGCAGGGTTGTTTGAGAGAGACCATCTTCATCCTACGCCTCCCACGGATTGATAAACCTTAGGTCATCCACTTGAGGGAAATTTGCTACTATCCTACAAACCTCTGCACTTGGAGGCCCAACAACGTCTACAAGAAGAAGGTTGTGTAGTAGACATCAGTGGAGCTTGTGTGTCATACTACGAGACCTGCTTCCATGAGTTTACTAGAGAGCACCCTACTCTCATAGATTGCGACGTTTAACAACCAGACTCATATAGGTGTGTTCTTCAAGAGATGTTCTGTACGAAAACATCTCTGCTTAAATGAGCCACTTAGAACACATTAAGATATACATCAACCTGCCATGCAGATTAGGAGAGTATTGCATCTTCATGGAGTGGTATTGTTAATAGTAAGGATACTCTCCTCTCAGTTGATCAACAGATTGTCTTCCACATCTAATTCACGGGATCTCCGATCACATAGTCTAGGTTACCACCGTGAAGAACTCATATTGTGGGTCTCATACCCATCTCCTTCGATGCATTATCTATCACATTACGTGATAGACCATTAGTAAAAGGATCTGCCAGATTTTTAGACGTTTGGATATAATCCAATGCAATAGTGCCAGAGATTTTCATTTTTCTGACAGACTTTAACCTTCTCTGGATGTGTCTTGATGACTTCATGTTATCCTTTGAGCTTCTCACTTTCGTGATCACAGTCTGATTGTTGTAGTTCATAAGGATACCCGGTACAGGTTTCTCAACAACCGGCAAGTCATTCAAGAGCCGGCGAAGCCAATCTGCTTCGACAGTAGCTGTATCTAGTGTTGTGAGCTGTACTTCCCTTGTTGACCTCGTTAAGCTGGTCTGCTTGCAAGACTTCCAAGAAACAACACCACCTCCATGAGTGAATACATATCCACTCGTGGCTTTTATCTCATCAACATCAGAGATCCAGTTTGAGTCACTATACTCTTCCAGTACCTTTGGGTACCCAGTGTAGTGAATTCCATAACTTGCAGTGCCTTTCAAGTAACGCATAACTCTCTCTAGAGCTTTCCAATGCACATCTCCTGGTTTTGAGACAAACCATCTCAGTTTGCTAACAGCAAAAGAGATGTCAGGTCTTGTAGCACTAGCTAAGTACATAGGCGAGCCAATAATTTGAGAATATTTCAATTGATCTCTAGCAATTCTTTGATTCTTTCGAAGAAACACGCTAGCATCATATGGTGTTGGAAAGGGCTTGCATTCACTGTAGCCAAAGCGGCTCAAGATCTTTTCCACATAGTGAGATTGAAGCAATGTAATCCCACCATCATCGTCTCTCAACCACTTGATGTTCGGAATGACATCAGCCAGTCCTAAATCCTTCATCTCAAAACAACGAGATAGGAAATCCTTGACCTCCTTAATAACATTCAGATTTGTTCTGAAAATCAGTATGTCATCAACATACAAGCAAAGGATAACTCCCTCACCCCCACCACGGTGATAGTACACACATTTATTAGCTTTGTTTACAACAAAGCATGCAACTGTTAAAGTTCTTTCAAATTTCTCATGCCACTGCTTGGGTGCTTGCTTAAGTCCATACAAAGACTTCAGCAACTTGCACACTTTTCCTTCTTGACCATCTACTACAAACCCACCTGGTTGTTCCATATAAATTTCCTCGTCCAACTCTCCATTTAGGAAAGTAGTCTTAACATCCATTTCATGAACGAAAAGACCATGTGAGGCAGCTAGTGAAAGTAGTACTCGGATGGTGGTCAGTCAAGTCACAGGTGAGTAAGTATCAAATAAGTCTTCTCCCTCCTTTTGGGTATAACCCTTAGCCATGAGCCGTGCCTTGTACTTCTCGATAGTACCATCAGGCCTAAGCTTCTTCTTGAATAACCATTTGCACCCTATAGGTTTGCACCCATAAGGACGATCAGTTATCTCCCAAGTTTCATTTGCCAAGATGGAATCCATCTCAGTACAGACCGCTTCCTTCCAGTAGTCAGCATCTTCATATGCATAGGCCTCTGAAATAGAACTGAGAGTGTCATCTATGAGATACACAAGAAAATCATCACCAAAGAACTTCGCAGTCCTCTGTCTCTTGCTCCTAGTAGGAACTTCATTGTTCTCCTCCACATGATTTTCAAAGTGTTCCATCGAAATGGTAGGTTCAGTAATTGGAACTAATTCCTGATTCGATGAACTAGGAATCTCCTGATTTCATGAGCTAGCCATATCCTTCATGGGAAAGATATCTTCAAAGAAAGTCGCATCATTCGACCCCATGATTGTACTGACATGCATGTCAGATACCTCAGGTTTTACAATCAAGAATCTATAGCCAATGATATGGAAAGCATATCCCAGGAAAACACAATCCGCAGTTTTTGGTCCAAGCTTGCGCTTCTTTGGAATTGGCACATTGAATTTTGCCAAACAACCCCAGGTTCATAGATAAGAGAGTTTTAACCTTTTCTTCTCCCATTCCTCGACTGGAGTTATTTCTTTGTTCTTTGTGGGAACTCGGTTTAGGACATGACACACAGTCAATATCACACCCCCACCATGCCTTGGAGAGACCCGATGTGTCTAACATGGCGTTAACCAAATTAGTTAGAGTACAATTCTTTCTTTCGGCTACTCCATTTGACTGAGGTGAATAGGGAGGCGTCCTCTCATGGATTATACCATGTTCCGCACAAAAAGAATCAAATTCATTGGAAAAATACTCTCCATCACGATCGGACCTAAGCCTCTTGATTTTACGATCAAGTTGGTTTTCCACTTCAGCTTTATAGATCTTGAAAAAGTTCAAACTTCGTCCTTAGATTTTAGAAGATACACATGGCAGTATCTAGTGGAGTCATCAATTAACGCCATGAAATATTTTTTCGTTTTTTGTCAAAACACCATTCATTTTACATAGATCTGAGTGTATGAGCTCTAGTGGTGCAAGATTTCTCGTTTCCACAGTCGTGTGAGACTTACGAGGTTGCTTAGCTTGCACACAAACTTGACAGTTAGATCCCTTGACAGTGGTGAAACTAGGGATTAAGTTCAACTTGGCTAGTCGCGACATGCAACCAAAGTTAAGATGACAAAGACGTGAATGTCATACATTTGATTCACTATTGTTGCAAACATGATTAACAACTTTATTGCAAACATCTGACAAGGATAAACGAAACAGGCATCCTAACTCATAGCTTTTACCAACAAAGGTTCCATACTTGGATATTACAAATTTATTCGACTCAAAGACAAGCTTGTAGCCATCTCTACACAGAAGAGACCCTCTAACAAGATTTTTATTGACGGAGGGGACATAATGCACGTTCTTCAGCCGCACGATCTTCCCCAAAGTAAACTTCAGATCGACCATGCCAACACCACGAACAGAAGTACTTGAACCATTGCCCATCAACACGGTTGAAGTCCCCGCAGTCTGATAAGACGAAAACATGGAAATATCACCGCATACATGCACATTAGCACCCGTGTCAATCAACCAATCAGGGGAATGCCATACTGAAAGAATGGTGGAAAATATACCATACCGAGCATCCTTCATGTCAATGTCACCAATGACAACATTAGCGGTCTTGCCGCCTTTCCCAAGATGAGGCTTGTCATAACGATTAGGACAACTAGGAGCCCAATGGTCAGGATCTCCACACACATGACAAACACCTTTCTTCTTGTCATTCTTCTTCTTGAATTTGGTGTGATGTACAACCTTGTTCTTCCCATCAAACTTTGCTTTACCATCAAACTTGCCCTTGTTCTTGAACTTGTGGGGCTGAAAGTTTTTCTTCTGTACCAGATTGGCACTAGATCTTCCCCCAATACCTCGAGCACGAGTGTCTTTTGCTCTCACGTTTTCTTCCACATCAAGAGTACCAATGAGATCCGGAATGGAAAACTCCCGCCTCTTACGCTTTAGTAAGGTAGCAAAGTTCCTCCACGAAGGAGGAAGCTTAGTGATGATGCCTCCGGCAACAAACTTGTCCGGTAGCATACAATTAAAGTGCTCAAGTTCTCTAGAAAATGACTGTATCTCGTGAGCTTGCTCAACCACGAAACGCTCTTCATTCATCCTGTAATCATAGAATTGTTCCATGATATACAGCTCAGTGTTGGCATCCGAGACCCCAAACTTGGCCTCAAGTGTGTCTCATATATCTTTTTCATCGTCAATTGACGCATAAACATCAACTATGTTCTCACCAATAACACTCAAGAGAGCAGCCTTAAACAGGGTATCCATTTTATGAAAAGCTTGTTCCTGTTGAGCATCATAATCTCCTTCATGTTTGCCAAGAGTGGCGTCATAGCGAGTCATGTTTGAAACCATAAGACTGCTCTCATGCGCCACCTCTTATAGTGGATACCCTCAAACATAGGAGGTCTCATGGAAGCAGCAAAACCACTCGGGATAAATTGCGGTTTTTGGATTGTTGGAAACATGAGCAATTTACCATATAATTTTATTAACATAAATAGTAGATAAAACATGACTATCATAGTAGAGATGAAACAAGTCATGTAATCTAAAGGTGAGAAAGCAAATGGCATGTGCATATATGAACTACCAGAGAACATATGTAGAACAGAGGCTATAACTAGAAAAACTAGAGCAAGAATCCGAGGCAAGATTTTAAACGGAGAGAACACGAAGACATACGGAACAACGACAAAAGCACTGGTCTTGGGGTCGGTGTTCTCGCCATGCATGTCGTGAAGAGGTTGTTGACGTCGGGGAAGAAGTTGTCGTTGGGGAAGTAGTTGTCGGAGTCCGGGGCGTCCGTGATGAAGAAGTCAGTAGCCGGGCGGAGCGTTCCTTAAAAACCTTATCACCCTTCTCCCGTATAGGACTCAAAGCGATGGGGTTTTAGAGGCCTACTGTCCCAACTTGCGGTGCACGCCGCACACCGGGATGGGAAAGACCATAGCAGTAGCTCAGTGCTCAGGAACGGTGGCGAGAGGAAGATGTTGTTTCTGATGTGTATCTCTCGAGAGGAGCGACCTCTCTTTTATAGGCACAGGAGAACGAGGCGAATGGGTTGCGCCGGGAGCTGAAGGGAAAGAGGGAGACGAAACGAACAAGCAGCAGCCGAAGGGTGCAGCGTTCGTATTCAATATCCACTACAACAAAAACTTTTAGCTTCCGAGTAACCTTTCGTATACCAATCGTGCGTGGCAAAATTTAGACATCGGCTCATTCCCGCAACTCGCGAAGCGTCATGGCAAGGCGGGCGGCAAAGGAGGAGCGCGCGTGAATGTCTCTCTTGTTCTCATGCTCATACATGTGGGGAAACACCCCCCCTTATAAGGAGGTCCAACTCCCAGCAAACTAGCGACGTGGGACTAAACTTTGGTTCCACCTCTCGCCTTTGCACGAATGGGCTGAGTGAGCCTCTAGGATTTATTAGGAATTTCCGAAATTGAAATTGGGCTGGCCCAAAGTAGACTAAATTCCAGCAATCTCTGGCGGCTGCCGTCATCGGATCCTCCACCTCCGCTGTCTCCGGCAGCTTTTCGTGCGAGTCCATGCGACGGCGGCAGAAAAGGGCGGGAATTAGGGTGGTGAGCGGCGGGATGATTATAGAGAGTGTTGAGAAGAGTGGTTTTGTCGCGGGAACAGTGGTGCTAGCTCCAAATACGCGGGCTCCGCCTCAGTTTTTAGTGGCCCAGAGATGTCTGAGTCCTATGTAGCGGGTGTATGGACTATCGTAAAACCTCCTGATTTGCTTTCGATTTGCAGAAAAACAGAAACTTGAACTATAGTTTGCTGATAAATAAGGGACATCATTGGATGGCCTGTGGCGTTCGAACCGTTTGCTCGAGACGGATGCGGGAGGTTTGAGTGTGCCCGTTCGAGAATCATGGTTTCATAGCTGATATATCGTGCACACAGATGAGTTAGTAAATTTGAAACATCCATCGTCGATTTCAAAAGCAAGACCACTGCTTTTCAAATCTGACCAGCAGAGAAAACAAGCGGAAGAAATCCAAACCCCCACCGCAAAGCCTGCAACATCTTGGCCAAACGCGTCAGTCAAAGAAAGCGAACAGGCGGCACGGGGAAAAAGAAGAGAAACTAAAAAGCGGCCGCCAACTGGAACGAGCCCCTCCCCGTCCCGTGCCCCCAAAAACCGCAGCAAAGGAAGAACGGAAAATCATCGAGCTCGCCGCGACGGATCCGATGCATGCCATGGCGGAGCCCGGCGGCGCGCTCGACCCCCCTCCTCCCCCCTCTCCGGCCGCGCCGACCCCGCCGGCCCAGTGGCCCAAGGACGGCGCGCTCGACCCCCCTCCTCCCCCCTCTCCGGCCGCGCCGACCCCGCCGGCCCAGTGGCCCAAGGACGGCGCGCTCGACCCCCCTCCTTCCCCCTCTCCGGTCGCGCAGCCCCCGCCGGTCGAGTGGCCCGAGGACGGCGTGCTGACGCGGGACTGGGTGGCCAGCTTCACCGCGGCGCTCGACTGGTGCTCGCGGAGCATCCCGCCGGACCAGCTCCCCTCGGTGCTCTCCGCGGATTTCGTCCGGCGGCTCGTCGTCGCCGCCGCCGTCATCCTCCACCGCGAGCCCAACATCGTCCGCGTCGACCCGCGGCCCGACCAGTCCGTCGTCGTCGTGGGGGACGTCCACGGCCAGCTCCACGACGTCATGTTCCTGCTCCGGGACGCCGGGTTCCCCTCGGAGGAGCGAATCTTTGTCTTTAACGGGGATTACGTGGATCGCGGCGCTTGGGGCCTCGAGACCTTGCTCCTCCTCCTGGCTTGGAAGGTGAATTTCCCCCAACATTCCTACTGGTTTAAGCTTGTTATATCACCAATACTCAGCACATTTTTATTTCTATGAGTATTAGTTCATTTGTTTCTTCGCTTTAATTGATGCTTCATAATGAATATCAGCATAAAAATTGTACTCCCTCCTTCTCAAAAAATAGATCCCCTAAGTTTTGTTCAACATAAACTTTTAAGTTTGACCTAGTTTATAGAAAAAGAAAAGTCAACATTTTAATACCAAATCAGTATCAATAGATTCATCATGAAATAGCTATCGGGAAGTGTGTTCACATGTTTGACTTAAGACAAAAACTTTATAGAAAAAAAGTTTTGACTTAAGACAAAACTTAGGGGCCTATTTTTGTGGGAGGAGAAAGTAGCTTCATAGAAATGTGTTTGGGTTGAACTTGGGAAGTGTGTGTTTGGGCACTGTGATGGATCTGTACATTCATATTGAAATTAGCACAGAATTCTGTGACTCAGTCCCTAGATTAGAATATCCACCATTGCCTATCAAGGACTTTGTCATTGTAGGTTGCCAGTGTTTCCACAAAGTCTAACACTCTTTACACGAAGTCATGATAACTGAGGAGATATCAAAGATTTGGCATAAATATCTAACTATCCTTTTCACATTGTAAAAGAAAGTGGTAAATGATAGGTTCCCTTAAGGTTTCAAGCAATTTAAAGTACCAGCTAATGGTCATCAACTTATTTCATTACTTGCAGGTATTCCTTCCAAATTGTGTGTTTCTTCTCCGAGGAAATCATGAATCCAAGTACTGCACGTCAGTATATGGTTTCGAACAGGAGGTAATGGTTAAATATAAAGGTCAAGGCGCTCAAGTTTATCGGAAGTTTTTAAGATGTTTTGAAGATCTTCCTCTAGCATCAATAATAGCAGGATGTGTGTATACTGCTCATGGAGGGATTTTTCGTGGGGCGGTTGTACTACCGTCGAAAAGGTCGAAAAGGGCAAAGAAAGGTCACAAATATAAGGCGGGTCCTACTGATGACTCTACTACTTTGAAGCTTGGATCCCTGGACGAATTGTTAAAAGCGAGGAGAACTGTTCTTGACACCCCGTATGAGGGTTCAAACTTGATTCCTGGAGATGTGCTTTGGTCTGATCCTTCCTTAGATAAGGGTCTTTCCCTGAATAATGAAAGGGGCATTGGTTTGCTTTGGGGTCCAGATATCACTCAACAGTTTCTATATACAAATAATCTGAAGGTTTGCTTTCTTTCATTTACTACTGTTGTAGCATGCTTGATTTAAATTATTTGATGAACTGATTTATTTCTTATTAAGTTATTTAGATAGTCTTATGCTCGATAGCTGAAGTTTGCCTCACATCGCAATATAAAATTCTCGAATATATATCTAAAGAATGTAGCTTAGGGAATTATAATTTCTAGCATGTGACTATCCTTTTAAGCCCTCTACCTGTTTTTGCTTTATCAATATTTACCTTTTCATTTTATTTTTGTACTTCTTCCTTTTCAAATTTCGTTCTTCAACGTTATAGACACTTGCTATTTCAGTGTAGGTGCGACTGGTACATCAAACATGAAATTTTTGCCTGTTCTGGATTCCTGATTGATGTCATCCCATATGCAGTAATAGTGTCACATGCATTTTTGGAAATTAAAATGCTAGATTTATGTTGTCATATCTGTCTCAAGTACCTATTATCATGAAGCTTCCCTTTTTCTACTATTGTTTATCATGCATAACACACTGCCAAGTTAGTTCCTTCTAATATCGCATTGTCTCAAATTTCTTGCTTACATTTGGATGTTTAACTACAATGGTTGATTAGTTGTATATGATAGAACTTGTAATTCTGTAACTAGACTACTAAAGTTAGCATGCATTTAAGTATTCAACAGTTTTCTTCTTGTACTAAAGTATATATTCCCTCTGTTCATTAATATAAGACATTTTTTAGACTTATGGTCAGTCTAAAAATGGTCTTATATTAATGGACAGAGGCAGTATATTTTAAGCCTTCTGAATGCAAAACCGCGAATGCTCATTGGTGAACTTTAATTGTATACTTCATGGTTCTAGTTAGTTTATTGTTTATGTTCAACATTGATGGCTGCATATCTATAAATATCGGTTACACTTTAAAGTCTCGTCAGTGTGCATTTTATGGAATTTGATATGCTGTAGCACATACATTTTCCTTCGTGGCATTAGAAACTGGGTGTTATCACAAAACTACAGAAGTTTTTTATTAGTACTTACTTTCACTTTTTGTTGAACGAAGTTAATCATCAGATCACATGAAGGCCCAGATGCAAGAGATAAGCGGCATGATCTATTAGCAATGGACAGTGGATATACAATCGACCATCACGTCGCATGCGGAAAGTTAATAACTCTCTTCAGTGCCCCAGACTATCCACAATTTCAGGTTATACTTTGTGATATGATTTATTGTTCAGCCTGACAGTATTGCTTCACTTTTGTTCTTTGATACAAAGTTTCATTAGTGGATCCT
The DNA here is from genome assembly GCF_003073215.2 of Triticum urartu. Lineage (NCBI taxonomy): Eukaryota > Viridiplantae > Streptophyta > Magnoliopsida > Poales > Poaceae > Triticum > Triticum urartu. The sequence continues at coordinate 229,849,998 of NC_053028.1, forward strand.
TGCTAAATGATTGACTTTACAACTAATGTAAAATTGTACTCCCTCCATTCCGAATTACTCGTCGCAGAAATGGATGTATCTAGATGTATTTAGTTTTAGATACATCCATTTCTGGGACGAGTAATTTGGAACGGAGGGAGTACTTCGTATTGTGTGTGACTCGTTATTCATGGAAAAGATTGTGTACCATTAATAACAGTCGGTATCTGATTCCGGTACAGGCTTCAGTGGACCGTTACAACAATTCTGGAGCATATATTGTCCTCAGCCCCCCTGATTTTGCTACCCCTGATTTCCATACTTTTCAAGCTGTAAAGCCTCGGCCTAAGGTATGTGATATATATGTTCGTTCCTAATCCTTAAAAAGTTTATGTGTTGAATAATATTTTGATTCTATTATTTTTATGTAAGATGAATCATTCTTCATAGAAAAATGTTACACACATTTTAGTATGGTACCCTTAGGGGTATGGGAAATAAACGGACTAAACTGTTTTTCTGCGTGCAGGCGCATCCCTACTATGATTTCGAAGACGTAATTGATTCTGATGAAGAGTTAAATCTAGGTGCCATGGACACTGGCACGTCGAGCAGTTGATCACAACCTGTATTGTAATTGTACTTAGCATGCGAATTGTCACCGCGAACCGGAGAAGTGGTAACGAGTAGTTCTTTTGATTGGTACTAACATTGCAGACTTCGTAACTAATATTTTGTCACGTCCGCCAAGATTATCAGTGGGTTGGTTGGTTTTTAGCCTGACATGTATTCACATGACCATGGGAAAAACATCTGTCATCTAGTAATTCCTGGAAATATTGAGTGCAGACAACCAACATGGCAGTTCAGAGGACCTTCATCTCTCAATTTGTCGGTTAGCATATTATCTTGTTATTTTCTGAGGATGGGTTCTGCACTTGGACACCAAACCTGCTGAGCATCTTGTTTCCTCGAGAGGATTATGCTACTCCCTCCGATCTGATCCATATTACTTGTCGCTGAATTAGTACAACTAGGCCCAGCAGCCAAAGATAGACATGTATGCGTGCAGGGTATCTAGAGGCAAAGTCCTGGCCCTGGCACAGCTGCAGGCTGCGGCTGGAGCCGCAAGCATTGTTGGTTTCTGATGGAATGGCGCATCTGTATTCAGCACACCTAGGAAATACTGTATGATTCTTGTTTTATGTCTGATCTGTTTCCAAGTTCTATCTGTCCCCTGGCAGAGTCGCTGGACGAATGGTATTATTTTTTGATCTCTCTCATGAAAGAAAGAGTTGCGTGGAGAACTCTTAGACTTGGCAAGGGCAAGACAAACAGCCAACCACGGCCTCTCCGTAAGCTCCGGAGGATGACTGGATGAAGACGCTCGATTAGTAATTGATGAAAACTCTTCGTAGGCCGTTGACATGGCAATGGCATCATCAGTTAACCACCATCCACCGTCTTCACGTTCTCCGCCCCTCGAGCACTTCTGCTCGCATAACCACTGACGACTGCACCGTCGCCGTCTACGATGACGGAACCACCGCCAGTACCTGATCCATCCATCCATCTACCATCACTTCAGTTCAGTTGATGTTGAGGTACAATCCTTAGACATGTTAGTGTTCACAGCATCAGTAGTAGATTGGTTGAGAAGAAGTTTCAGTTAGCAGTGCTGTCCATTTGTGAACTGTGTGTCAGATAGAGCACTCGTATCGGTATCTCTACTCGATTCGTGTGTTTCAAACAGTGGTGATATTCCCGCCGGGTGGAGAAGCCAGTGGATAAACACGACGTGCCCCCTACTGACGTTTGAGCATGATGTGTCTAGTCTAGTGGCGTTTCTTGTGCCAGTGCCATGCATTGAGACGGCGATGGAGACGGAGACGAGGTACCGTGACACAAGGGCTGTTGCTGTGACACTTGCTCGGTTGTTCCTGTTGGCACGGGCGAGTCCGGTATCCTGGTGATAAACCTGTGCGATCAGCTACTTTTGCTTTTGCGCTTGAATGGCCGGCAGCTAGTGTGGTGGTTCGTCACGCTCATCTTGTTGCCTTCTGCATGCGTGTCCTGGGGAACACAAGCAGACGCCGTGGGTTCCTTCTCTTGGTTGGACGCTAGCTTCCTTCATGTTATTTTCTTCTTCTTTGGAGCAGGAGAATCGGAAAGGGTTGGACCATGCATGGTCAGCTAGCTAATCGATACCAAGACCATGTGACGGGCGTATAAGTGTATATCCACGGTACTAGGCTAGAATTAGCACTAGCAGTAGCGGGCATGGGCATATGCGTATCAGCATCGCAACATGCATGCTCCCCACCAGCCTCTCAGACCTAACATGCCGCCTCAACCCAAGCTATAGACTATCTCGAGTAGTACACATATCACCACGGCATGACCAGCTGGAAGTCTCCATCGACAAAACCTCAGCCGTAGCCGGAGTACTATATAGATGGTTATCGTCAATCTATACGAGAATCAAGACGCCCAAGTTAATCAACTATACGTACTTCTACAATGTTGCTTTGATCGCGGACCGGCGAGCTGTGATCGCATGTTCGCCGCAGTAGAGTATTATTAGTTCCTCGGGTCTGGTCCTGTTCCTGGGCCTGGCCGCCTGGGCGCATTTAGCATTTTTCTGGTGCCGTTGCCACGTGCTCTTAAGCGATTGTTTACGATGTCGGCAGGAGATCTCGCCTTGGTCTACCACCCGGCTACACATGCCCGCTGCTTTGCCAAAGAAAAAAGAGGCAGGCAATGTTCATTTCTTCCGCTGATATACTGAAGCTGAGTTTCACGAACCTTGGAGGGCCGGGTAATGAAGATCTGGAACGTGAAAAATGAACATTGAAACCAGACCCCGAGTGCTTTGACTTTGACCCGTTCCTATCACTATCACTATTGGTTGCATACTTGCATTGTAGTGGTGCTTATCCACGCTGTCATTGACAAGATATCTGCGCCTGTGCGGTCGCCTATGCTATGCTATGCTCGCGAATCCAGATGCACGAAAATATCCCTTGTGTCAGGCGGGGAGGGCGATCAAGTTGCACCCGGCCCGGGCCCCACCCGCCCTGCCCCTCCACGTCAACTTTCGAGGGCTGGACCTAGGACGTACAGTAGGACCTGCCTCGTCCCCCACGGCCACGAGAAAAAGACGAGATACACATGCATAGTACGACGACGACGGCGACGACGCCGAAATGATTGCGGGCTCCGGCCCGAACCCGTCGCGGCGTGCATGCGGTGTGGTTCGCAGGATCGAATCGGGAACAAAGGAAAGGAGCAGACGCCCGCTCGCCCGCATGATTGCACGCGGCGCCGCCCCGGCACGGCACGGATGAGAACGCGCCGACGACGCGGGGCCCCAACCGGGGACGGGGAGAGAGCCGTGCGGCGGTGCGCCACGCCACCGGCCGGTCCGCCCGACTCGGGCAAACGTCCAAAAAGCAGTCCCGATCCACAGTGGCGGAGGCCTGGCTCCGGCTCCGCTCGTCGTCGTCACGTCGCGCGCCGCGCGGGTGATGCCACCAGCTGTGCGTGCCACCGGCGGATCCTTACCGCGAGTGCAGATCGACGGAGATATTGGGTGCTGTGGAGGGCAGACCATTGTCGATGTGAACGATCGGGGAAAGTTTTTTTTTTTTTTTTTTTGAAACGGAGAGGAAAGGGTTGAGGTTGAAGAGGATGTGATCGCTGGACGCTGATGCCGTGATGCGAACCCACGATCGATGGTTCCGCGGGTTTCGCTGCCTAGCGGGTAGCTGGCGGTCGTGTCAACCGTCGGGGGCCACTCTCGACACGCTGTTGTATGTATGGAAGAAGGTCCCCTGCATCTATCGCGTGGTGCGCCAAGGTATATTCGTTGGATCGGAACACATTCTATGCTATTTTATGCGGCCGGAAACACCTTTTCTTGTTAGCTAAGGATAGTTTCGTGGTGTAGAGCATGGTTAATAGTATAGTCAATTGTTGGCTATCTACAACTTTGATGTGATCTAGCATTATGTGTAGTCACTCATGCGATAAGGTTGACTATTACCGTCGTACCCTTTTTATCTTATTTTTTTCCTTTTATTGTATTCATTATTTTGTCTAGGAGCACACATGTAGGTAACTCTTAAGAGTCCATTCCCATCATTTTTTCATGCGCGTCTTGATCACATAAGCAAAAATGTCGTAGACAGGGCTACAAACATGTTATTATACTTGCTCTCAAGGCATGCATCGGCTCCGTGGTTGAGATTAAAGAATGATCAAATGCTGGTGCGCAAGTCTCGAGGCAGCCTAAATCCTCACGATTCTTGGTGGGACAGAGCAGGTTGGTAGGTGGGGTCTTTGGGTTTGGGAACCTGTGGTTAGAAAGTACACTTCCTTCTTTTTGAAGGAAAAATATACACTTCCTACGGGAGTAAATCATAGAAGGTGGAGAATCCCACCATCACAACACTTGTCATAAGGCTAGTCATAGTGGGAGTAACTTAGCTAGTAACATAGTAACACATTCCAAGACAAGTTTACTTATGTGGCACCTAGTTAACGAGGAGAGAGGTGTTTGGAGTAACATGTTAGGCTAGTCATAATGGGAGTAACTTAGCAAGTAACATAACATATTTCAAGACAAGTTTGCTTATGTGGCATGGAGTTAATGAGGAGAGAGGTGTTTGGAGTAACATAATATGTTACTGTAACATAGCGCAACCCAAAGGAAAATGAGTCTATAATGTAATAAATGCAATCATCTATGATACTACTATATTACTTTGCACTATGAAGGTAGTAACTTAGGCTAGTGTCATGCATATGACACTAGTCTAAGTTACTCCCCACTATGACTAGCCTTACCATCACATAGCGCTTCCCAAGAAATGTTGAGTTTATAAGCTAATAAATGCAACCATATATGATACTACTTCTATGACACTGTGCACTATGAAGGTAGTAACATACACTAATGTCATATACATGACACTAGTCTAAGTTACTCCTTACTATGACCAGCCTAACGGAAAGATCTTATCTACTCCCTCCGTTCGGGTTTATTGGTCCCGTGACCGTGAGCCAAAGCAGCAATACCAAGGCATATCGATAATTAACTGCAATTTTAACCACAACATGTTTATTGGTCCCGTGAGTACTTAAAATATCAGATACAAATGCAACATATTTAAATTGTGGCCTAATGATTGTTATGCAATTTCCCAAAATACCAAACTAATGAATGAGCATACGCGTATAATAGTGGAAATAATTAAAGTTTAGATATGTATAATAGTGCAAGTAATTAAAGTTCAGATCACGAGCTAGTGGATAGTTGTTGTATGTGACACTGAATCTCCAGAAAGAAATAAAGTTCCAATCTCGAGTATCTATACGTGTCATTTGTGCATTATTTACGAAGAGCTGAAAGAAGTAAGGTCGAGACCTCAAGCTAGCTGAAAGTTTGTATGTGACATTAGATAAGTACACATAGTTGAAATGATATTAACGGTATGATATGTAGTTTGTATGTGATATTATATGTACACATATGAATATATGCAATATGAGCTGTTTGGTAATTGGAGTCCACCAGAGCAATTATCTATTGATGTTTATGTACAACTACAAAGATCTATCAGATATGATTGATTAAATATAAGGTCCTAATAATGCTTAGATACAATTATTAAGATTAGGATTGAGCAGCCAGGGGCTGTTTGGATGACGCCCAGGATGGCCACGCCAAATCAGGGCGAGCCAAAATTTTGGTGAAGGAATCGGCCGCCCGCATCCTGCCCGCGTGGGCGTCGAATCTAAACTACACGATCAAAATATTGGCGTGGCAACGGAAGCTTGGCCACGATCCAAACACCCACTCATACAGTCAGTCAACGCCAAGATTTTGACGTGTATCCACCAAACGGCCCCTCACAAACCTGGTCGAATCAAATGTAATGTGGTGGCTACTATGAAGGTACATGCAAATTATAAAGCGTCGTCTGCATATGTTACGAAAATGTAATGGATTTAAATACAATTATAAATATCAAGCAATAAGTTCACATAATCATTGAAACATGGTTTCCATTTTCTGGAACTTCTAGCATAATCTTGTATTTTTCAATCATATTACTTTGTATCAAATTATTTGTCTTAGATTTGTCTAGATACGGATGTATCTAACACTACAACGTGTCTAGATACATCCATATCTAGAAAATTTTAAGACAAGTAATTTGAGACGGATGTAGTATTAAAGATGTAATATATACAAATTCGCAATGGTGATCTATCCATAACATCTGCATCGTTTTTCCAAACTTCAAAGAAAATCTCTAAAAGGACTAACTAACTAGAACTAAACTAATCTCATACTCTACCATTTCTCTAAAATATCTTCAAACAAAAATAGAGCGGAATATCATGGGCTAGGAGTAAGCTGAATTGGCAGTAACGTAGTTTATGGGGAAACGTTTGGGCCGGCGGTAATAACTTGATACAGATATTTTCTCCATTGCTAAGCGTGGCATTTTTCTTATTGCCAATTCTTTTCTAGACATGCTTTGTCAGTAAACTAAGCCGCTGTTTGCATAGTGAGTAATAACAACCAATTTTAGAAGAAGAAAACTTGTTTTAAGAAGCTTTTATAGAAAACAAGTTTTACTAATAGTTCGGTTAGAAACATGCTTCTATATAATCTTGTTTGTCTCTCAAAAAATGTTTAGGTCAGCTGGGCGTGCATAGAAAAGTCCTTGTCTCAAGAAGTAGCAACAAGGTTGCCACGGACAAAATAAACAAGTTTATACAAAAATGTTTAGTAATCGTTTTTTGTAAACTTGATTTCTGTATATTACGAGAACCGGTTTCAGACTCGACGTAGCTAGACAAAATTAAACAGAAATTTAGTTTATTGTGCTGCTAAACAAGTCCAAGAAAAACAAACTCTCTTAAATACTTGTTATCCTTGCTTAAAATAATACTTGTTACCCAAACAACCCGAAGGTAGCTTGAATTATCAAGTTCACACATATAGCACCTCAAAAAAAAAAGTTCACACATATAATCACGATCGAGTGATTATTTTTTGAAGTTTTGGGATCTACCTTTGGTTGTCTAGTGCGTACATTTCCATCTGTCTCTTTCCCAGCTTTCATAGTGAGTACTCCATCTGTCTTAAATAAGTGTCTCAACTTTATACTAACTCTAGTATAAAGTTATACTACTAAGCTTTAAGACATTTATTTTGGGACGGAAGGAGTAGTATATAATTCCTGCCAAGCTAGTTTAATAACTACTCCTACTCAGGAAGCTAGCTCCCATGGATTGGCAATGTGTTGACTCCAGACTAATTCAGCCGGCTGGCCGGCCGGAGTGCGGGGGGCCGTGTTGACATTCACGTGTGATAATGGCCAAAGGGTAGGCACGGCTTACGTGTGGCGTGACGAGAAAAAGGGTGAGGCGCGCGGACAGCGACGCGTGCGCCGCGCCGAGTGCTGTGGTTGGTTTTAGTTAGTTGGCCGCGCTGCGCTCGTGGATTACCTCGTCGCTGATGACAGAGAAAGATGTACTCTTTCTGTTTTTATTTAATTCGCGTATTAGCTTTGGTTAAAGTCAAGCTTTGTAAATTTTGACTAATTTTATAAACAAAAATATTAACATACACAATAACAAATCAACATCATTAGATATATTATTGAATGTACTTTCACATAGTATAAATTTGTTATGGTAAATGTTTATATTATTTTCTATAAACTTGGTCAAACTTTACGAAGTTTGACTTCAGTCAATTCTAATATGCGGAGTAAATAAAAATAGAGGGAGTATAGTGTATCAGACGCGTCAACTCGCAGACATTGGTTCAATTGGATCGGATGATTCCCGGGGATATGGAAGAGATGATTGTAATTGACAACAATTGCTTCCTTAATTAAGTTAGCTAGCTAGAAATGTTTGGTGATGAGATCAAGGACCAGTTGCTTCGGCTTTCAAATTAGCTTATATGGGTGAAAAAACCTGAAGAAAGAGAAATCAATTCTAAGTTGTTTCTCTTCGCATCCTATCTCCGTTGGTGCTTGTTGATTCGTCTTCCCTCTGTCTACCGCTCCGGCTAGTAGGTTAGTTTACGGAGTTTTAGTCCTCACAGGTGTGGTGCCCGGGCAAATGGCAGCGCTTCTTCTTTGAGTTTGTCTTCCAGACTTTGATCCTCCTTGAATTCGTTCATTTGTACGTAGTCGACGGAGCCTTCGTGTAAACTCCTGTCGTCTCCTTGTGGCGGCGAGGTTAGGGTTTCTCGTCCGCGTATGCGAAGACGAGATTTGATGTCAGTTACTTCAGATCTATTCAATGATTCAATGGCAACGAGTGCGGCTCCATGACATTGATCCTTAGGGGCATGTGCACAAAGGCTTCTCGACTGTCATCAATAAGATCAATCCGTCTTTGGTAGGGGAACGACGACACCGGTGCATGAGTGGCACGTTTTGGCGGTGGTAGTGGTCGTTGGTGGTCTAAAGACCTCGATGCTATTTTTATTATGTTTGATGTGTCTTGTTGTAACGCCCTCGATGCGGCTATAGCTCCCACGTGTCGAGGCACGACTTAGAGACATAACCGCATTGAAAGCAATGTCGCAAGTTAGGAAATCATCACAAACATCCCATGTAATACATAATAAAGGGGAGATACATAGTTGGCTTACACTCGCCACATCACATCAAAGTACATTAATAACATCCATCATACAAATCACTCATGGCCCGACTACGGTGCCAAAATAGAAAAGACCCCCAACATGCGACAAGGCCCTGAATCGATAACCCCAACTAGGCACCACTACTGATCATCGGGAAAGGAAACATAATAACGCTGAGAGTCCTCGTCGAACTCCCACTTGAGCTCGTACTCGTCACCTGGAGCGGAATCACCTGGACCTGCATCTGGAATTATAGTATCTGTGAGCCACAGGGACTCAGCAATCTCGCACCCTCGCGATCAAAACTATTTAAGCTTATAGGAAGGATAAGGCAAGTATATGTGGAGCTGCAGCAAGCGACTAGCATATGTGGTGGCTAACTTATCCGCAAAAGAGAGCGAGAAGAGGAGGCAAAGCGCGAGCGAGAATCTAGAGGAATAACCTGCGCAAGCATAACTCCAACACCGTGTCCACTTCCCGGACTCCGCCGAGAAGAGGCCATCACGGCAACACACGCAGTTGATTCGTTTTAAATAATTAAGGTTTAAGTTTTCTACAACCGGACATTAACAAATTCCCATCTGCCCATAACCGCGGGCACGGCTTTCGAAAGTTCAATCCCTGCAGGGGAGTCCCAACTTAGCCCATGACAAGCTCTCACGGTCAACGAAGGAATAGACCTCCACCCGAGACACACCCATCAGACTCGGTAACCCGGTACAACAAGACAATTCGACAGGTTAAAACAAGTCCAGCAACACCGCCCGAATGTGCCGACAAATCCCGATAGGAGCTGCACATATCTCTTTCTCAGGGCACACTCAGATGAGACTAGCTACGAGTAAAACCAACCCTCAAGTTTCCCCGAGGTGGCCCCGCAGGCAGCTCAGTTCGGACCAACACTCAGAGGGAGCACTGGCCCGTGGGGGGGCTAAAATACGATGACCCTTGGGTCTGCAGAACCCAAGGGAAAGAAAAGGGTAGGCGGCAAATGGTAAAACCAAGGTTGGGCATTGCTGGAAAAGCTTTAATCGAGGCGAAATATCAAGGGGTTCCCATTATAACCCAACCGCGTAAGGAACGCAAAATCCGGGAACATAACACCGATATGACGGAAACTAGGGCGGCAAGAGTGGAACAAAACACTAGGCGAGAGGCCGAGCCTTCCACCCTTTACCAAGTATATAGATGCATTAAGATAACATAGCAATATAGTGATATCCCAACAAGCAAATAAAAGATGTTCCAATAGGAACGGCTCCAATCTTCACCTGCAACTAGCAACGCTATAAGAGGGGCTGAGCAAAGCGGTAACATAGCCAATCAACGGTTTGCTAGGACAAAGTGGGTTAAAGGTTCAATCATGCAATTGGGAGGCTGACAAGCAAGTGGTAGGCATCATAGCAGTGAAAAAGCAAAAGAGCGAGCAAACTAGCATAGCAAAGATAGTAGTGATTTCGAGGGTATGATCATATTGCCTGCACAGTTGTCAGAGTTGACTGGATCCTCACAAGCAAACTCAACGGGCTCCTCGGTAGCGAACTCGTCTCCCGGCTCTACCCAACAAGACAAACAAGCAACAAGGATACAATCAACCACGTACAAGACCAAGCAATATGATGAAATGATGACATGCTATGCGGGATGCGATGCGGGATGCAAAATGCAAGATATGACAGGAAATGCATGAACCTGGCCTCAACTTGGAATTCCAAGGGTTCCACTGGATAGAGGGGATGAAATCGCTTGAAAACGATATAAAGATCATTGGAATCGGAGTTACGGTTTGAAAATGGCAAGCGTTTTAAGATGACACCGGTCTGCGATTTACAGCAAGTAGGTATCTAAATGCAACGAAATGAACATGCTACAGCCACCAAACATGAAAACAAAATACATGGCAGTGATGTACACAAAATGGTTAACAAAACACTAGCACTGAGCCATAGGAAAATTCATCCATTAAGGGGTTCAAACAAGCATGGCAAAAACGAATATGCAAGACAGATTCCAGACTTAGTGAAATTAACACTAGCCAGAAATTTCAGATCACGAAGCCCTCTTCGGAGCAGCAAAACAACATGATAGATAACCTGAACATGACAAGTAAGAACATGGAATGGAGCTACTCAAGAAGCTTAACAAAACACCCAAAGTGACCTGGGGCCAAAATGGTTCACAAAATACTCTACCGAGCTCACGAACATAGCTCGAACACCATCAGTTTTCAGACTTAGTGAAAACTGAGACATGCTAAAATTATAACTCACGAAGGCATGTAAACGAGCTCGATGCACTCACTACGGTGCAAGTCATGGCAAGGCAAGCATATATCCAGAAAGAAGACACAATATGCTAGCTACACATGGCAAGAACAAAGGCATAGCATGCATGGAACACTAACGGTAGCATCGGCAAAATCGCAAACAAGTTGACGATCTAGCCAGATTAACAACGAAGCAAAAGTTGAGCTCGATTGAGTCAACCTAGAGCACTCCACATATGCAAACAAAGACATGGATGGATAGAGCATAACATAAATATCAAAACTTCCTTACTGATCATCCTCAAAAGAGGAACGAATCACTAGGAAACAAGATGGACATATAGCATCATGAACTAAAATATCCCAGACTTAGTGAAAATCACTAAGTCCCTGAAATCAGCAATCTCAGGTACCTCTCTTCGCAAGCTTGCACAAGACAACACACACATCCTAAAAATGCATGGATGGCACCTCCGGAAAGAAGATAAAATGCTTAACAAATCATCCCAAAGGGGCACAGGCATATCATGCACGGATTAAACATGGCAAACAATGACAAAAGTGCATGATGAACTAACGGATCTGCAATTTAACTCACGAAGCCTCCTTCTAACAGCATTTTGGGCAACAAGATGACCTCAAATGCAAATGATGCAATGGAATGAAATGATATACATGTCGAGGCGAAGATTTTGATATATCATATGCCCAAAACGGAGCTACGGTTGCGGAGATACGAGCAGTCAAAGAATGCATAAAAAAATATGGAGATTAGGGTTTCGGGGAGAGGTCAACCGGATCTAGATCCGGATCTCGCAGCACTGTAGCAGCCCGAGCTCGGGCTCGCCGGAAATTGCGTGCGGCGGCTGGAGATGGAAGGAGAGGGCCGGGGCCGGCCGGTCTTGGCGGCGAGGAGGGGCGGCGCGGCCGGGGACGGGCGGCGGCGACCCGGCGACGAGGCGGCGGGGCGCGGCGGAGGCGCGAGGCGGCGATGGCGCGGCGCCGGCGACGCGGTCCGGCGCGGCGGCGGTGGAGCGGATCCGGCCACCGGAGCCGGACGGGACCGCGGCGGCGGCGTCGGGTGGAGGAGGCGCGGGGAGGGCGGCGCCCGGGCCCGGGAGGGCCCCGCGTGGGCCGGGCGGGCCTCGGCGGCGGCGGGGAAGTGGTCCGGGCGGCGACCACTAGGAGGCCGACACGTGGCGGCGGACGGGGAGGCCGGACATGTCCGTCGGTGGCGGGTGTGTCCGGCGGCGGCGGATCTAGAATTTAGGGTTAGGGACGAGGGGAGACCCGAGATCTGAAATGGAGGGGGTATATATAGGCATAGAGGGAGCTAGGAGAGTCCAAATGAGGTGCGGTTTTCGCCCACGCGATCGTGATCGAACGCTATAGGACATGGAGCAGAGTTAGGTGGGTTTTGGGCCAAATTTGGGGGGTGTTGGGCTGCAACACACACGAGGCCTTTTCGGTCCCTCGGTTAACCGTTGGAGTATCAAACGAAGTCCAAATGATACGAAACTTGACAGGCGGTCTACCGGTAGTAAACCAAGGCCGCATGGCAAGTCTCGGTCCAATCCGAAAATGTTTAATCCCCACACACGAAAGAAAGCTAGAAATGACCACCGGAGGAGAACGAAGCGCCGGAATGCAAAACGGACAACGGGGAAAATGCTCGAATGCATGAGATGAATATGTATGCAAATGCAATGCACGAGATGGCATGATAAGAGATGCACGAAAAAGAAAACAACACACGGAGACAAAGACCCGAACCCGAGAAATAAATATAAGTTAACACCGGAAACGGCAAGAGTTGGATACAAATATGGAAAGTTACATCCGGGGTGTTACAACACTCCACCACTACGAAAAGATCTCGTCCCGAGATTTAGGACTGAAAGAACTTCGGGTACTCAGAACGGAGGTGATCCTCGCGTTCCCAGGTAGCTTCATGATCGGAATGGTGAGACCACTTGACTTTGAGAAATTTGATTGACTTGTTGCGAGTCTTGCGTTCAGTCTCTTCAAGAATAGCAACTGGGTGCTCACGATAGGAGAGATCTTCTTGGAGCTCAATGTCCTCGAAGTTGACGGTGCGTTCAGGCGTCTTGAAGCACTTTCGGAGTTGGGAGACATGGAACACATCATGAACATTGGCAAAGTTTGAAGGAAGCTCGAGCTGATAGGCGAGGTCGCCTCTCTTGCTGACAATCTTGAAAGGTCCCACGTATCTAGGGGCAAGCTTCCCTTTGATACCGAAGCGACGAGTACCTTTCATGGGAGAGACGCGGAGGTAAACATGATCTCCGATCTCGAAGGCCAAATCACGGTGCTTACTATCATAGTAGCTCTTCTGGCGGGATTGGGCTGCTTTGAGGTTATCACGAATGACTTTGCACATTTCTTCTGCTTCTGTGATTAAGTCATTACCCAGCAGTTGACGTTCACCGGTTTCAGACCAGTTGAGAGGGGTACGGCACTTCCTGCCATACAGAATTTCGAAGGGGGCCTTGCCCGAACTTGCTTGAAAGCTGTTGTTATAGGAGAATTCAGCATAAGGAAGACAATCCTCCCACTTCATGCCGAAGGAGATCACACAAGCCCTGAGCATATCTTCAAGAATTTGGTTGACACGCTCGACTTGACCGCTCGTTTGAGGATGGAAAGCAGTGCTGAAGCGGATGTTGGTGCCCATGGCCTTCTGAAAAGAATCCCAAAACTTCGAGGTAAAGATACTGCCACGGTCTGAAGAGATCACTTGAGGAATACCGTGCAGAGAGACAATACGAGAGGTATAGAGTTCCGCCAATTGAGCTGCAGTGATCGACTCTTTGATAGGCAGAAAATGAGCCACTTTGGTGAGCTTGTCGATGACAACAAATATAGCATCATTGCCACGCTTGGACTTTGGAAACCCAGTCACGAAGTCCATTTCAATGTGGTCAAACTTCCATTCTGGAATGGCAAGAGGTTGGAGGAGACCAGCTGGCCTTTGGTGTTCTGCCTTCACTCTTCTGCAGACATCACATTCATTCACGAATTGAGCAATCTCGCGCTTCATTCGAGTCCACCAATAAGCTTGCTTGAGATCCTGATACATCTTTGTACTACCAGGGTGGATGGAGAGGAGAGAGTTGTGAGCCTCGTTCATGATCACTTTACGAAGTTCACCTTTGGGCACAACAATACGATCCTCGAAGAAGAGAGTGTCCTTGTCATCAAGGCGGTAGCACTTGTACTTGGACTGACTCTTTGCAATCCCAATCTTCACCTTTTTCACCATAGCATCAAGAAGCTGTGCTTGGCGAATCTGGTCTTCTAAGGTAGGAGAAACTTGAAGGTTGGCGAGGAAACCTTGAGGAACAACTTGAAGATTCAGCTTGCGGAAAGCTTCACAAAGCTCGGGTTGATAAGGCTTGAGAATCAGACTGTTGCAGTATGCTTTTCTGCTCAAAGCGTCAGCAATCACATTGGCCTTGCCTGGAGTATACTCAATACTCGGATTATACTCTTGAATCATTTCGACCCATCGAGTTTGCCTTAGGTTGAGATTAGGCTGAGTGAAGATGTACTTGAGACTCTTGTGATCAGTGAAAATGTCCACTTTTCTTCCCAATAGAAGATGTCTCCAAGTCAAAAGAGCATGCACAACTGCCGCCAACTCGAGATCATGAGTGGGGTAGTTCTTCTCATTAGGCTTCAACTGGCGAGATGTATAAGCAACAACTTTCTTCTCTTGCATCAAAACTGCACCGAGACCTTGGAGAGAGGCATCACAAAAGACCTCGTACGGCTTGGATTCATCAGGCGGAGTCAGAACTGGAGCAGTGATCAACTTCTCTTTCAAAGTGTTGAAAGCAATATCACACTCCGGAGACCAAACGTACTTGACGTGCTTCTGAAGAAGATTTGAGAGAGGCTTGGCGATCTTAGAAAAGTTTTCAACGAATCTTCTGCAATAGCTTGCGAGACCGAGGAAACTGCGGAGTTGCTTCACGTTCTGAGGAGGTTCCCAATTCACAATTGCAGACACCTTCTCAGGATTGACGGAAATTCCCTTGGCAGAGATGATATGGCCAAGATAAAGGACCTCATCGAGCCAAAATTCACACTTGGAGAACTTGGCGTAGAACTGATGTTCCCTGAGCTTGTCAAGAACCAAACGCAAGTGCTTGGCATGATCTTCCTTGTTCTTCGAGAAAACCAGAATGTCATCGAGATAGACCAAAACAAAGTCATTGGTGTAGGCGTTGAAGATGAAGTTCATCATGCGAGAAAACGTCGGAGGAGCGTTGGCGAGGCCAAAAGACATGACAGTGTATTCATATGAACCAAAGCTTGTTCTGAATGCTGTCTTGGGAATATCTTCTTCACGAATGCGAATCTGATGATAACCCATACGGAGATCAAGCTTGGAGAATACTTGAGCACCCTTGAGTTGTTCGAACAGCTCATTGATGTTGGGAAGTGGGTATTTGTTCTTGATGGTCTTCTTATTCACTGGACGGTAATCAACACAAAGTCGACTCGATCCATCCTTCTTCTTCACAAAAAGAACACCACAACCCCATGGAGAAGTGCTAGGCCGGATGAGACCCAATCTTTCTTGCTCATCGAGTTGCTTCTTCAACTCCTTCAACTCTTCGGGGCCGAGCTTGTAGGGACGTTTGCACACAGGTTCCGTACCGGGCTCAAGTTCAATAACAAATTCAACCGGCCGGTTTGGAGGCATCCCTGGGAGTTCTTCTGGAAAAACGTCTGGATACTCACAAACAACCGGAATCTGCGAAATAGCATCCAATTCACCCTTCTCATTGAGAGAAAACAACCGGATGGTATTATCCCGAGCGGCAAAGACAATGACATCCTCAGACGAATGAGTCAGTTGAATCTGCCTGGCTGCACAATCAAGCTGAGCCTTGTGCTTAGAAAGCCAATCCATTCCGAGAATAAGATCGATATCAGAGTTACCAAGAACCATTGGAGAAGCAAGAAACTTGAAATCACCCATCAAGATAGAAATATCCGGCACCTCCATACTAGAACTCAGTCGCTTAGCTGGAGAGACGACTTGCATAGCTCTAGGTAATGCCTTAGTGCTAAAATTGTTCTCCGATGCAAATGGAAATGACATGAAGGAATGCGATGCACCAGAGTCAAAAAGAACTTTTGCAGGAATATCATTAATAGGAAGGTTACCCATGATCACATCTGACGAGTCCTCTGCCTGAGCTGCATTCATCAAATTGACCTTGGCGTGCTTAGGGTTATGCTTGACCACAGCTGTACTTGCCGATCTCACAGGAGGAGGAGGAGGAAGACGCCTCTGGTTGAAACACTTGTTGGCATAGTGACCCTTCTGTTGGCACTTGTTGCACGTGACCTCTGAAAGCGGACGGTGATACGGAGCACTCGATCTTGGAGCTTGAGACGAAGCCTTGTTCTGAATGCCTGGGTTGGGTGGGTGGGAAGAACCACTGCCACCTTTGCTCTTCTGCTGATACGACTGACGGAATGGAGGAGGAGGAAGCCAATACTTCTGCTGCTTGGCCACTTGAGTAGAGGAAGAAGGAGTAACATCTCTGACTCGCTTCCTGGAAGCATCACACCTCAACTGAGCAGCCTCTTGCTTCAGTGCCATGTTGTAGAACTCATCGTATCTCAACGGCTCAAAGAGGACAAGAGCGAGCTGAATTTCCTCACGAAGACCACCCCTGAACTGATAGATCATGCTCTTCTCATCAGGAACATCCTGCTTGGCAAAACGGGCAAGCTTCTAGAACAATTTGTTGTAGTCATAGACAGACAAAGAGCCTTGCTTCAGATTGCGGAATTCCTCACGCTTGCTTTCAACCACGCTCTGCGGAATGTGATGAGCGCGGAAATCTTGACGGAAATCATCCCAAGTGATAACACGTCCACCTCTGGAATCCTTGTACTGTTGGAACCACTCTGCAGCCTGATCTTTGAGTTGGAAGGAAGCGAATTTCACAAAGTCCTCAGGCCTGACGTTGCTGCACTCGAAATGCTTACATAGATCCACAAGCCAATCGTCAGCATCGGTTGCCTCAACACAATTGCTGAAAGTCTTTGGCCCGTTAGCAAGGAACTGGTTGAGTGTAGCGAAGTGACCCTGGTTGCTGCCTTGATTCCCTTGACTGCCTTGATTGCGCTCTTGGAGAATTTGCATGATCAGCTGAGTGTTTGCATTGGTTGCGGCCATCACAGCTTGCCATGCCTTTGGAGGAGGTGGAGGTGGTGGCGGATCAGGATTCGGAGTCGTGCGCGTTGGAGGAGCCATCCTGAACAGGTTGACCACCATTAGCACATTGACAGATAAATATTGAAGCTGAATCCAACGGAATAAAAATTGCCACATATAGTCTTCACATCCGAACAAAATGAACGAATGCATTTCTCTTGAAGTGGTCACATATTCCTAAATTGCGAAGCCACGAAGAATCAGGTAGAAGGGGTACAACAACGAGGGATGGAATCATCATATGACGTCGAAGCAAAACGAATGCCACAACTCGAAATAAAACCAAGGGTTGGCTTGCGGAATAAGCCGGAACAAATACATGATAGAAATATCGTCCAAAGTTTTCGTGGTGGGACCTACACGGGCTCGATCGTACAGCACCATCATGTACAAGGCAGTGCACATGACATATGAAGCGTCCCCGAGTCAGCATAGCCAAGGACTCTTTAAGACACAACGAGACCACTGTAAAATCGACCGTGAATAGGCGAACCACTAGACATCGAACCCCAATTTCATATCATACATCTGTCGGAAAGATATCCTAAGGCTACTTGAATTCCCACCTATGAAATTCCCGAAATTTTCCCGGTTATGCAATCAGGTGTTGGGGATACAGGGGAAGCATAATATCTCACCCAAGCTAGCAAATCCTACATCCAGCTGTATCCATCCTTCAACACATAACCAAGAAACCTTCGGAAACCCATCTATCTCAACCTTCGAAAAGCATCCGTTATACAAGTTATGGCGATACTCCCGAACTCCCGCCCCAGTACTGGGTGGCGTCGAGGTTATCTCACCAACGAACTGCATAAAAGAGATTTTCGATGTCGCGCACATATCTCAAGTATACCAGAATTGCAACGATAAAATTGTGACGACAACACCTCGGAGCTCAACTCCCCGGGACACTGCCACAACCCCTAAAGACAGGAGGCACCAAGAACAATGTTCTCGTCACAAAACCATCGGAACAAAACCAAGATACTCGCGTGATCCTAAATTTTTTTTAGTGAAATTTGAGAAGAGAAGAGTCAAAACTCTACGTCAGGATGCCTTACCAGAGCGATGAGGAGACTGGGAAGTAAAAAGAATTCCTAAGCTCTCCGATATATAATTCCTAAATGACTCAAAACATTTTTCTAGACACAACTCGGCTGCTAAAAACAATCAAGCAATGGGGCTCCTAAGGTCGGGGAAGGCTCTGATTACCAACTTGTAATGCCCTCGATGCGGCTATAGCTCCCACGTGTCGAGGCACGACTTAGAGACATAACCGCATTGAAAGCAATGTCGCAAGTTAGGAAATCATCACAAACATCCCATGTAATACATAATAAAGGGGAGATACATAGTTGGCTTACACTCGCCACATCACATCAAAGTACATTAATAACATCCATCATACAAATCACTCATGGCCCGACTACGGTGCCAAAATAGAAAAGACCCCCAACATGCGACAAGGCCCTGAATCGATAACCCCAACTAGGCACCACTACTGATCATCGGGAAAGGAAACATAATAACGCTGAGAGTCCTCGTCGAACTCCCACTTGAGCTCGTACTTTGTCACCTGGAGCGGAATCACCTGGACCTGCATCTGGAATTATAGTATCTGTGAGCCACAGGGACTCAGCAATCTCGCACCCTCGCGATCAAAACTATTTAAGCTTATAGGAAGGATAAGGCAAGTATATGTGGAGCTGCAGCAAGCGACTAGCATATGTGGTGGCTAACTTATCCGCAAAAGAGAGCGAGAAGAGGAGGCAAAGCGCGAGCGAGAATCTAGAGGAATAACCTGCGCAAGCATAACTCCAACACCGTGTCCACTTCCCGGACTCCGCCGAGAAGAGGCCATCACGGCAACACACGCAGTTGATTCATTTTAATTAATTAAGGTTTAAGTTATCTACAACCGGACATTAACAAATTCCCATCTGCCCATAACCGCGGGCACGGCTTTCGAAAGTTCAATCCCTGCAGGGGAGTCCCAACTTAGCCCATGACAAGCTCTCACGGTCAACGAAGGAATAGACCTCCACCCGAGACACACCGATCAGACTCGGTAACCCGGTACAACAAGACAATTCGACAGGTTAAAACAAGTCCAGCAACACCGCCCGAATGTGCCGACAAATCCCGATAGGAGCTGCACATATCTCTTTCTCAGGGCACACTCAGATGAGACTAGCTACGAGTAAAACCAACCCTCAAGTTTCCCCGAGGTGGCCCCGCAGGCAGCTCAGTTCGGACCAACACTCAGAGGAGCACTGGCCCGGGGGTAAAATAAGATGACCCTTGGGCTCCGGTAAACCCAAGGGAAAAAGAGGGCTAGGTGGCGAATGGTAAAACCAAGGTTGGGCATTGCTGGAAAAGCTTTAATCAAGGCGAACTATCAAGGGGTTCCCATTATAACCCAACCGCGTAAGGAACGCAAAATCCGGGAACATAACACCGATATGACGGAAACTAGGGCGGCAAGAGTGGAACAAAACACTAGGCGAGAGGCCGAGCCTTCCACCCTTTACCAAGTATATAGATGCATTAAGATAACATAGCAATATAGTGATATCCCAACAAGCAAATAAAAGATGTTCCAATAGGAACGGCTCCAATCTTCACCTGCAACTAGCAACGCTATAAGAGGGGCTGAGCAAAGCGGTAACATAGCCAATCAACGGTTTGCTAGGACAATGGTAGGTTAGAGGTTCAATCATGCAATTGGGAGGCTGACAAGCAAGTGGTAGGCATCGTAGCAGTGGCAAAGCAAAAGAGCGAGCAAACTAGCATAGCAAAGATAGTAGTGATTTCGAGGGTATGATCATCTTGCCTGCACAGTTGTCAGAGTTGACTGGATCCTCACAAGCAAACTCAACGGGCTCCTCGGTAGCGAACTCGTCTCCCGGCTCTACCCAACAAGACAAACAAGCAACAAGGATACAATCAACCACGTGCAAGACCAAGCAATATGATGAAATGATGACATGCTATGCGGGATGCGATGCGGGATGCAAAATGCAAGATATGACAGGAAATGCATGAACCTGGCCTCAACTTGGAATTCCAAGGGTGCCACTGGATAGAGGGGATGAAATCGCTTGAAAACGATATAAAGATCATTGGAATCGGAGTTACGGTTTGAAAATGGCAAGCGTTTTAAGATATGACACCGGTCTGCGATTTACAGCAAGTAGGCATCTAAATGCAACGAAATGAACATGCTACAGCCACCAAACATGAAAACAAAATACATGGCAGTGATGTACACAAGATGGTTAACAAAACACTAGCACTGAGCCATAGGAAAATTCATCCATTAAGAGGTTCAAACAAGCATGGCAAAAATGAATATGCAAAACAGATTCCAGACTTAGTGAAATTAACACTAGCCTGAAATTTCAGATCACGAAGCCCTCTTCGGAGCAGCAAAACAACATGATAATAACCTGAACATGACAAGTAAGAACATGGCATGGAGCTACTCAACAAGCTTAACAAAACACCCAAAGTGACCTGGGGCCAAAAGGGTTCACAAAATACTCTACCGAGCTCACGAACATAGCTCGAACACAATCAGTTTTCAGACTTAGTGAAAACTGAGACATGCTGAAATTATAACTCACGAAGGCATGTAAACGAGCTCGATGCACTCACTACGGTGCAAGTCATGGCAAGGCAAGCATATATCCAGAAAGAAGACACAATATGCTAGCTACACATGGCAAGAACAAAGGCATAGCATGCATGGAACACTAACGGTAGCATCGGCAAAATCGCAAACAAGTTGACGATCTGCCCAGATTAACAACGAAGCAAAAGTTGAGCTCGATTGAGTCAACCTAGAGCACTCCACATATGCAAACAAAGACATGGATGGATAGAGCATAACATAAATATCAAAACTCCCTTACTGATCATCCTCAAAAGAGGCACGGATCACTAGGAAACAAGCTGGACATATAGCATCATGAACTAAAATATCCCAGACTTAGTGAAAATCACTAAGTCCCTGAAATCAGCAATCTCAGGTACCTCTCTTCGCAAGCTTGCACAAGACAACACACACATCCTAAAAATGCATGGGTGGCACCTCTGGAAAGAAGACAAAATGCTTAACAATTCATCCCAAAGGGGCACAGGCATATCATGCACGGATTAAACATGGCAAAAATGACAAAAGTGCATGATGAACTAACGGATCTGCAATTTAACTCACGAAGCCTCCTTCTAACAGCATTTTGGGCAACAAGATGACCTCAAATGCAAATGATGCAATGGAATGAAATGATGTACATGTCGAGACGAAGATTTTGATATATCATATGCCCAAAACGGAGCTACGGTTGCGGAGATACGAGCAGTCAAAGAATGCATAAAAAAATATGGAGATTAGGGTTTCGGGGAGAGGTCAACCGGATCTAGATCCGGATCTCGCGGCACTGTAGCAGCCCGAGCTCGGGCTCGCCGGAAATGGCGCGCGGCGGCCGGAGATGGAAGGAGAGGGCCGGGGCCGGCCGGTCTTGGCGGCGAGGAGGGGCGGCGCGGCCGGGGACGGGCGGCGGCGACCCGGCGACGAGGCGGCGGGGCGCGGCGGAGGCGCGAGGCGGCGATGGCGCGGCGCCGGCGACGCGGTCGGCGCGGCGGCGGTGGAGCGGATCCGGCCACCGGAGCCGGACGGGACGGCGGAGCCGGCGTCGGGTGGAGGAGGCGCGGGGAGGGCGGCGGCCCGGGCCCGGGAGGGCCCCGCGTGGGCCGGGCGGGCCTCGGCGGCGGCGGGGAAGTGGTCCGGGCGGCGACCACTAGGAGGCCGACACGTGGCGGCGGACGGGGAGGCCGGACATGTCCGTCGGTGGCGGGTGTGTCCGGCGGCGGCGGATCTGAATTTTTAGGGTTAGGACGAGGGGAGACCGAGATTGAATGGAGGGGTATATATAGGCATAGGGAGCTAGGAGAGTCCAAATGAGGTGCGGTTTTCGGCCACGCGATCGTGATCGAACGCTATAGGACATGGAGCAGAGTTTAGGTGGGTTTTGGGCCAAATTTGGAGGGGTGTTGGGCTGCAACACACACGAGGCCTTTTCGGTCCCTCGGTTAACCGTTGGAGTATCAAACGAAGTCCAAATGATACGAAACTTGACAGGCGGTCTACCGGTAGTAAACCAAGGCCGCATGGCAAGTCTCGGTCCAATCCGGAAATGTTTAATCCCCACACACGAAAGAAAGCTAGAAATGACCACCGGAGGAGAACGAAGCGCCGGAATGCAAAACGGACAACGGGGAAAATGCTCGAATGCATGAGATGAATATTATGCAAATGCAATGCACGAGATGACATGATAAGAGATGCACGAAAAAGAAAACAACACACGGAGACAAAGACCCGAACCCGAGAAATAAATATAAGTTAACACCGGAAACGGCAAGAGTTGGATACAAATATGGAAAGTTACATCCAGGGTGTTACACTTGTACTTCCGATCAACTTCTGTAATAGTTTTGGATCTTTTTTGGCAAAAAAGTTCTATCTTCGCTCACTAAAGATCAGTCAGGTACGACTATGTCGGGGAACTTGTAAGGTTTACGCCCCCCTCTGTTTGACTGGAGTTGACATTATCATTCAACCCTATTTTATACTAGCTTTTCCAGGAGGGTGAGCTTCTGAAATCATGGTCATCGGGATCTTCTCGTCTATATCGATGACTTTTTAGCTGAGTTGCTTCGGTAAGACGGAGCACTGAGAGGGTAACAAGTTGGACTCCAGGCGCATCACCGTCGTGGTTATTTTCTTAAGAATATTACGGGGTATGAAAGTATGAGCAATTGTATCTACCAAAATATGTAGATCGAAGTACGCACAAGGAATTATACAGGTTCGGTCCCTCGTCGATGCAGGTAATGATGGTGTCCTAGACTAGGGATGCTTGCCACGTCGGCTCCCGGCCATATGGGCCAGGCCGAGGACCCCCTAAGATTATCAACCAGTGGGCTACATTCATCGGGCCAAGGAGACACACTGGAAGATGGAAGATTTCGAAGACTTGGCGCATACGCCAAGACTTAGAGGTTGTCTTTGTCATGATTACCCCTAGATGTAACTAACCTATGTGTAAACTCTAGGACCCACGACATCGCTATATGCCCAGGGGCGAGTGACGGTATGAAATACCGTCAGATCCCTCGGTAGGGATCCAAGCGTAGCTGGAAGTCTTAGTTCGGAGGTCGCACAAAGGCTTTATCGAGGTTCAGGTCTCCTTAGAGTAATACCCTACATCCTGTTTGCATTGATTATTCATGGTGGAGGGATACTATTGGAAATATGCCCTAGAGGCAATAATAAAATGGTTATTATTATATTTCTTTGTTCATGATAATTGTCTATTGTTCATGCTATAATTGTGTTATCCGGAAATCGTAATACATGTGTGAATACACAGACCACAACACGTCCCTAGTAAGCCTCTAGTTGACTAGCTCGTTGATCAAAAGATGGTCATGGTTTCCTGACTATGGACATTAGATGTCATTGATAACGGGATCACATCATTAGGAGAATGATGTGATGGGCAAGACCCAATCCTAAGCATAGCTCAAAGATCGTGTAGTTCGTTTGCTGTAGCTTTTCTGAATGTCAAGTATCATATCCTTAGACCATGAGATTGTGCAACTCCCGGATACCGTAGGAGTGCCTTGGGTGTGCCAAACGTCACAACGTAACTGGGTGACTATAAAGGTACATTACAGGTATCTCCGAAAGTGTCTGTTGGGTTGGCACGAATCGAGACTGGGATTTGTCACTCCGTATGACGGAGAGGTATCTCCGGGCCCACTCAGTAATGCATCATCATAATGAGCTCAATGTGATCAAGTGGTTGATCACGGGATCATGCATTACGGTACGAGTAAAGTGACTTGCCGGTAACGAGACTGAACAAGGTATTGGGATACCGACGATCGAGTCTCAGACAAGTAACGTACCGATTGACAAAGGGAATTGTATACGAATTGATTGAATCCTCGACATCGTGGTTCATCTGATGAGATCATCGTGGAGCATGTGGGAGCCAACATGGGTATCCAGATCCCGCTGTTGGTTATTGACCGGAGAGGCTTCTCGGTCATGTCTGCATGTCTCCCGAACCCGTAGGGTCTACACACTTAAGGTTCGGTGACACTAGGGTTGTAGAGATATTAGCACACGGTAACCCGAAAGTTGTTCGGAGTCCCGGATGAGATCCCGGACATCACGAGGAGTTCTGTAATGGTCCGGAGGTAAAGATTTATATATAGGAAGTCCAGTTTCGACCATCGGGAAGGTTTCGGGGGTCACCGGTATTGTACCGGGACCACCGGAAGGGTCCCGGGGGTCCACCGGGTGGGGCCACCTATCCCGGAGGGCCCCATGGGCTGAAGTGGGAGGGGAACCAGCCCCTAGTGGGCTGGTGCGCCTCCCCTTGGGCCTCCCCTGCGCCTAGGGTTAGAAACCCTAGGGGTGGGGTGCGCCACCCTTGCCTTGGGGGGCAAGGCACCCCCTTGGCTGCCGCCCCCCTAGGAGATTGGATCTCCTAGGGCCGGCGCCCCCCTAGGCACCCTATATATAGTGGGGGGGAGGGAGGCCTGCGCACCCAAGCCCCTGGCCTCTCCCTCTCCCTCCCGTGACACTCCTCCGTCTCTTAGCGCTTGGCGAAGCCCTGCTGAGATTACCGTTGCTTCCACCACCACGCCGTCGTGCTGCTGGATCTTCATCAACCTCTCCTTCCCCCTTGCTGGATCAAGTTGGAGGAGACGTCTTCCCAACCGTACGTGTGTTGAACGTGGAGGTGCTGTCCGTTTGGCACTTGGTCATCGGTGATTTGAATCACGTCGAGTACGACTCCATCAACCCCGTTCTCTTGAACGCTTCCGCTCGTGATCTACAAGGGTATGTAGATGCACTCCTCTTTCCCTCGTTGCTAGATGACTCCATAGATTGATCTTGGTGATGCGTAGAAAATTTTAAAATTCTGCTACGTTCCTCAACAGTGGCATCATGAGCTAGGTCTATGCGTAGTTACTATGCACGAGTAGAACACAAAGTAGTTGTGGGCGTCGATGTTGTCAATTTGCTTGGCGTTACTAGTCTTATCTTGATTCGGCGGCATCGTGGGATGAAGCGGCCCGGACCAACCTTACACGTACGCTTACATGAGACCGGTTCCACCGACTGACATGCACTAGTTGCATAAGGTGGCTGGCGGGTGTCTGTCTCGCCCACTTTAGTCGGATCGAATTCGATGAACAGGGTCCTTATGAAGGGTAAATAGAAATTGGCAATTCACATTGTGGTTTTGGCGTAGGTAAGAAACGTTCTTGCTAGAAACCTATAGCAGCCACGTAAAAACTTGCAACAACAATTAGAGGACGTCTAACTTGTTTTTGCAGCAAGTGTTTTGTGATGTGATATGGCCAAAGGATGTGATGAATGATATATGTGATGTATGAGATGATCATGTTCTTGTAATAGGAATCATGACTTGCATGTCGATGAGTATGGCAACCGGCAGGAGCCATAGGAGTTGTCTTTATTTATTTATGACCTACGTGTCAACATAAACGTCATGTAATTACTTTACTTTATTGCTAAAGCATTAGCCATAGTAGTAGAAGTAATAGATGACGTGACAACTTCAAGAAGACACGATGATGGAGATCATGATGATGGAGATCATGGTGTCATGTCGGTGACAACGATGATCATGGAGCCCCGAAGATGGAGATCAAAAGGAGCAAATGATATTGGCCATATCATGTCACTATTTGATTGCATGTGATGTTTATCATGTTTTACATCTTATTTGCTTAGAACGACGGTAGCTTAAATAAGATGATCCCTCGTAATAATTTCAAGAAAGTGTTCCCCCTAACTGTGCACCGTTGCGAAGGTTCGTTGTTTCGAAGCACCACATGATGATCGGGTGTGATAGATTCTAACGTTCGAATACAACGGGTGTAAGCCAGATTTACACACGCAATACACTTAGGTTGACTTGACGAGCCTAGCATGTACAGACATGGCCTCAGAACACAGAAGACCGAAAGGTCGAGCATGAGTCGTATAGAAGATACGATCAACATGAAGATGTTCACCGATGTTGACTAGTCCGTCTCACGTGATGATCGGACACGGCCTAGTTAACTCGGATCATGTTATACTTAGATGACTGGAGGGATGTCTATCTGAGTGGGAGTTCATTGAATAATTTGATTAGATGAACTTAATTATCATGAACTTAGTCTAAAATCTTTACAATATGTCTTGTAGATCAAATGGCCCACGTTGTCCTCAACTTCAACGCGTTCCTAGAGAAAACCAAGCTGAAAGACGATGGCAGCAACTATACGGACTGGGTCCGGAACCTGAGGATCATCCTCATAGCTGCCAAGAAAGATTATGTCCTAGAAGCACCGCTAGGTGACGCACCCGTCCCACAGAACCAAGATGTTATGAACGCTTGGCAGACACGTGCTGATGATTACTCCCTCGTTCAGTGCGGCATGCTTTACAGCTTAGAACCGGGGCTCCAAAAGCGTTTTGAGAGACACGGAGCATATGAGATGTTCGAAGAGTTGAAAATGGTTTTCCAAGCTCATGCCCGGGTCGAGAGATATGAAGTCTCCGACAAGTTCTTTAGCTGTAAGATGGAGGAAAATAGTTCTGTCAGTGAGCACATACTCAAAATGTCTGGGTTGCATAACCGCTTGACTCAGCTGGGAGTTAATCTCCCGGATGATGCGGTCATTGACAGAATCCTTCAGTCGCTTCCACCAAGCTACAAGAGCTTTGTGATGAACTTCAATATGCAGGGGATGGAAAAGACCATTCCTGAGGTATATTCAATGCTGAAATCAGCAGAGGTAGAAGTCAAAAAGGAACATCAAGTGTTGATGGTGAATAAAACCACTAAGTTCAAGAAAGGCAAGGGTAAGAAGAACTTCAAGAAGGACGGCAAGGGAGTTGCCGCGACCAGTAAGCAAGATGCCAGGAAGAAGCCAAAGAATGGACCCAAGCCCGAGACTGAATGCTTTTATTGCAAGGGAAGTGGTCACTGGAAGCGGAACTGCCCCAAATACTTAGCGGATAAGAAGGCCGGCAGCACTAAAGGTATATGTGATATACATGTAATTGATGTGTACCTTACCAGTACTCGTAGTAGCTCCTGGGTATTTGATACCGGTGCGGTTGCTCACATTTGTAACTCAAAGCAGGAGCTGCAGAATAAGTGTAGACTGGCGAAGGACGAGGTGACGATGCGCGTCGGGAATGGTTCCAAGGTCGATGTGATCGCCGTCGGCACGCTGCCTCTACATTTACCTACGGGATTAGTTTTAAACCTCAATAATTGTTATTTAGTGCCAGCTTTGAGCATGAACATTGTATCAGGATCTCATTTAATTCGAGATGGCTACTCATTTAAATTCGAGAATAATGGTTGTTCTATTTATATGAGAGATATGTTTTATGGTCATGCTCCAATGGTGAATGGTTTATTCTTAATGAATCTCGAGCGTAATGCTACACATATTCATAGTGTGAATACCAAAAGATTTAAGGTTGATAATGATAGTCCCACATACTTGTGGCACTGCCACCTTGGTCACATAGGTGTCAAACGCATGAAGAAGCTCCATGCAGATGGACTTTTAGAGTCTCTTGATTACGAATCATTTGACACGTGCGAACCATGTCTCATGGGTAAAATGACCAAGACTCCGTTCTCAGGAACAATGGAGCGAGCAACCAACTTATTGGAAATCATACATACTGATGTGTGCGGTCCAATGAGTGTTGAGGCTCGCGGTGGCTATCGTTATGTTCTCACCCTCACTGATGACTTGAGTAGATATGGGTATGTCTACTTAATGAAACACAAGTCTGAGACCTTTGAAAAGTTCAAGGAATTTCAGAGTGAGGTTGAGAATCAACGTGACAGGAAAATCAAGTTCTTGCGATCAGATCATGGGGGAGAATGCTTGAGTCACGAATTTGGCACACACTAAAGAAAATGTGGAATAGTTTCACAACTCACGCCGCCTTGAACACCTCAGCGTAATGGTGTGTCCGAACGTCGTAATCGCACTCTATTAGATATGGTGCGATCTATGATGTCTCTTACCGATTTACCACTGTCATTTTGGGGCTATACTTTAGAGACTGCCGCATTCACTTTAAATAGGGCTCCATCAAAATCCGTTGAGACGACACCGTATGAATTATGGTTTGGGAAGAAACCTAAGCTGTCGTTTCTAAAAGTTTGGGGATGCGATGCTTATGTCAAGAAACTTCAACCTGAAAAGCTCGAACCCAAATCGGAAAAATGTGTCTTCATAGGATACCCTAAAGAAACTATTGGGTATACCTTCTACCTTAGATCTGAAGGCAAGATATTTGTTGCCAAGAATG
The DNA here is from genome assembly GCF_003073215.2 of Triticum urartu. NCBI lineage: Eukaryota > Viridiplantae > Streptophyta > Magnoliopsida > Poales > Poaceae > Triticum > Triticum urartu. The sequence continues at coordinate 229,878,628 of NC_053028.1, forward strand.
GGTCCTTTCTAGAGAAAGAGTTTCTCTCGAAAGAAATAAGTGGGAGGAAAGTAGAACTTGATGAAGTATTGCCTCTTGAACCGGTAAGTGGCGCAGCTCAAGAAAATGTTCCTGAGGTGCCTGCACCGACTAGAGAGGAAGTTGATGATGATGATCATGAAACTTCAGATCAAGTTGCTACTGAACTTCGTAGGTCCACAAGGACACGTTCCGCACCAGAGTGGTACGGCAACCCTGTCTTGGAAATCATGTTGTTAGACAACGGTGAACCTTCGAACTATGAAGAAGCGATGGCGGGACCGGATTCCAACAAATGGCTGGAAGCCATGAAATCCGAGATAGGATCCATGTATGAAAATGAAGTATGGACTTTGACTGACTTGCCCGATGATCGGCGAGCCATAGAAAATAAATGGATCTTTAAGAAGAAGACAGACGCGGATGGTAACATAACCATCTATAAAGCTCGGCTTGTCGCTAAGGGTTATCGACAAGTTCAAGGGGTTGACTACGATGAGACTTTCTCACCCGTAGCGAAGCTGAAGTCCGTCCGAATCATGTTAGCAATTTCCTCATTCTATGATTATGAAATATGGCAAATGGACGTCAAAACGGCATTCCTTAATGGTTTCCTTAAGGAAGAATTGTATATGATGCAGCCAGAAGGTTTTGTCGATCCCAAGAATGCTGACAAGGTGTGCAAGCTCCAACGCTCGATTTATGGGCTAGTGCAAGCATCTTGGAGTTGGAACATTCGTTTTGATGAGATGATCAAAGCGTTTGGGTTTATGCAGACTTATGGAGAAGCCTGCATTTACAAGAAAGTGAGTGGGAGCTCTGTAGCATTTCTCATATTGTATGTGGATGACATACTGTTGATGGGAAATGATATAGAATTCTTGGAAAGCATAAAGGCCTACTTGAACAAGTGTTTTCAATGAAGGACCTTGGAGAAGCTGCTTATATATTAGGCATCAAGATCTATAGAGATAGATCAAGACGCCTCATTGGTCTTTCACAGAGTACGTACCTTGACAAGATATTGAAGAAGTTCAAAATGGATCAGTCAAAGAAGGGGTTCTTGCCTGTATTGCAAGGTACGAGATTGAGCACGACTCAATGCCCGACCACGGCAGAAGATAGAGAAAAGATGAGTGTCGTCCCCTATGCCTCGGCCATAGGGTCTATCATGTATGCTATGCTGTGTACCAGACCTGATGTAAACCTTGCCGTAAGTTTGGTAGGAAGGTACCAAAGTAATCCCGGCATGGAACACTGGACAGCAGTCAAGAATATCCTAAAGTACCTGAAAAGGACTAAGGACATGTTTCTCGTGTATGGAGGTGACAAAGAGCTCGTCGTAAGGGGTTACGTCGATGCTAGCTTCGACACAGATCTGGATGACTCTAAGTCACAAACCGGATACGTGTATATTTTGAATGGTAGGGCAGTAAGCTGGTGCAGTTGCAAGCAAAGCGTTGTGGCGGGATCTACATGTGAAGCGGAGTACATGGCAGCCTCGGAGGCAGCACAAGAAGCAGTCTGGGTGAAGGAGTTCATTACCGACCTAGGAGTCATACCCAATGCGTCGGGCCCGATGACTCTCTTCTGTGACAACACTGGAGCTATTGCCTTGCCAAGGAGCCCAGGTTTCACAGGAAGACCAGTCATATCAAGCGTCGCTTCAACTCCATTCGTGAAAGTGTTCAAAATGGAGACATAGAGATTTGTAAAGTACATACGGACCTGAATGTAGCAGATCCGTTGACTAAACCTCTCCCTAGAGCAAAACATGATCAACACCAGAACTGCATGGGTGTCCGATTCATCACAATGTAACTAGAATATTGACTCTAGTGCAAGTGGGAGACTGTTGGAAATATGCCCTATAGGCAATAATAAAATGGTTATTATTATATTTCTTTGTTCATGATAATTGTCTATTGTTCATGCTATAATTGTGTTATCCGGAAATCGTAATACATGTGTGAATACATAGACCACAACACGTCCCTAGTGAGCCCCTAGTTGACTAGCTCGTTGATCAAAAGATAGTCATGGTTTCCTGACTATGGACATTATATGTCATTGATAACGGGATCACATCATTAGGAGAATGATGTGATGGACAACACCCAATCCTAAGCATAGCTCAAAGATCGTGTAGTTCGTTTGCTGTAGCTTTTCTGAATGTCAAGTATCATAGCCTTAGACCATGAGATTGTGCAACTCCCGGATACCGTAGGAGTGCCTTGGGTGTGCCAAACATCACAACGTAACTGGGTGACTATAAAGGTACATTACAGGTATCTCCGAAAGTGTCTGTTGGGTTGGCACGAATCGAGACTGGGATTTGTCACTCCGTATGACGGAGAGGTATCTCTGGGCCCACTCGGTAATGCATCATCATAATGAGCTCAATGTGATCAAGTGGTTGATCACGGGATCATGCATTACGGTACGAGTAAAGTGACTTGCCGGTAATGAGACTGAACAAGGTATTGGGATACTGACGATCGAGTCTCGGGCAAGTAACGTACCGATTGACAAAGGGAATTGTATACGGGGTTGATTAATCCTCGACATCGTGGTTCATCCGATGAGATCATCGTGGAGCATGTGGGAGCCAACATGGGTATCCAGATCCCGCTGTTGGTTATTGACCGGAGAGGCTTCTCGGTCATGTCTGCATGTCTCCCGAACCCGTAGGGTCTACACACTTAAGGTTCGGTGACGCTAGGGTTGTAGAGATATTAGCACACGGTAACTCGAAAGTTGTTCGGAGTCCCGGATGAGAACCCGGACATCACGAGGAGTTCCGGAATGGTCCGGAGGTAAAGATTTATATATAGGAAGTCCAGTTTCGGCCATCGGGAAGGTTTCGGGGGTCACCGGTATTGTACCGGGACCACCGGAAGGGTCCCGGGGGTCCACCGGGTGGGGCCACCTATCCCGGAGGGCCCCATGGGCTGAAGTGGGAGGGGAACCAGCCCCTAGTGGGCTGGTGCACCCCCCCTTGGGCCTCCCCTGCGCCTAGGGTTAGAAATCCTAGGGGTGGGGTGCGCCACCCTTGCCTTGGGGGGCAAGGTGTTGGAGAACGTTGCAGAAAACAAAATTTTTCCTACTCGTTTCACCAAGATCCATCTAGGAGTTCATCTAGCAACGAGTGATTAGATGCATCTACGTACCTTGTAGATCGCGAGCGGAAGCGTTCAAAGAACGGGGATGATGTAGTCGAACACGACGTGATTCAAATCACCGATGATCAAGCACCGAACGGACGGTGCCTCCGCGTTCAACACACGTACGGAACGGATGACGTCTCCTCCTTTCTTGATCCATCAAGGGGGGAAGAGAGGTTGATGAAGATCCAGCAGCACGACGGCGTGGTGGTGGATGCAGGGCGTCACAATAGCAGGGCTTCGCCTATACTACGAGAGAGAGACGTAACAGGGAGAGAGGGAAGCACCAAAGGCTGAGGTATGAAATCCCTCCTCTCCCCCACTATATATAGGAGGGCCAAGGGGGGGTGGTGCGCAGCCTAGGAGATCCAATCTCCTAGGTGCGGCGGCCAGGGGAGGGTTTCCCTCCCCCCCAAGGCACCTCGGGGTGCCTTCCACCACTTGGACTCCTCCGTGGTGGAAACCCTAGGCGCATGGGCCTAGTAGGGCTGGTGCCCTTGGCCCATGAAGGCCAAGGCGCACCCCCTACAGCCCATGTGGCCCCACGGGACAGGTGGCCCCACCCGGTGGGCCCCCGGGACCCCTGCGGTGGTCCCGGTACAATACCGATAACCCCGAAACTTGTCCCGATGGCCGAAACAGCACTTCCTATATATAATTCTTTACCTCCGGACCATTCCGGAACTCCTCGTGACATCCGGGATCTCATCCGGGACTCCGAACAACATTCGGGTTACTGCATACACATATCTTCATAACCCTAGCGTCACCGAACCTTAAGTGTGTAGACCCTACGGGTTCGGGAGACAAGCAGACATGACCGAGACGACTCTCCGGTCAATAACCAACAGCGGGATCTGGATACCCATGATGGCTCCCACATGCTCCACGATGATCTCATCGGATGAACCACGATGTCGAGGATTAATCAACCCCGTATACAATTCCCTTTGTCAATCGGTATGTTACTTGCCCGAGAATCGATCGTCGGTATCCCAATACCTTGTTCAATCTCGTTACCGGCAAGTCACTTTACTCGTACCGTAATGCATGATCCCGTGATCAACCACTTGGTCACCTTGAGCTCATAATGATGATGCATTACCGAGTGGGCCCAGTGATACCTCTCCGTTATCCAGAGTGACAAATCCCAGTCTCGATCCGTGTCAACCCAACAGACACTTTCGGAGATACCTGTAATGCACCTTTATAGTCACCCAGTTACGTTGTGACGTCTGATACACCCAAAGCACTCCTACGGTATCCGGGAGTTACACGATCTCATGATCAAAGGAAAAGATACTTGACATTGAAAAAGCTCTAGCAAACGAACTACACGATCTTTGTGCTATGCTTAGGATTGGGTCTTGTCCATCACATCATTCTCCTAATGATGTGATCCCGTTATCAATGACATCCAATGTCCATAGCCAGGAAATTATGACTATCTGTTGATCAACGAGCTAGTCAACTAGAGGCTTACTAGGGACATATTATGGTCTATGTATTCACACGTGTATTACGATTTCCAGATAATACAGTTATAGCATGAATAAAGACAATTATCATGAACAAAGAAATATAATAATAATGCTTTTATTATTGCCTCTAGGGCATATTTCCAACAGTCTCCCACTTGCACTAGAGTCAATAATCTAGTTACATTGTGATGAATCGAACACCCATGGAATTCTGGTGTTGATCATGTTTTGCCCTAGGGAGAGGTTTAGTCAACGGATCTGCTATATTTAGGTCCGTATGTACTTTACAAATCTCTATGTCTCCATCTTGAACATTTTCACGAATGGAGTTGAAGCGACGCTTGATGTGCCTTGTCTTCTTGTGAAACCTGGGCTCCTTGGCAAGTGCAATAGCTCCAGTGTTCTCACAAAAGAGTTTGATTGGCCCCGACGCATTGGGTATGACTCCTAGGTCGGTGATGAACTCCTTCACCCATATAGCTTCATGTGCTGCCTCCGAGGCTGCCATGTACTCCGCTTCACATGTAGATCCCGCCACGACGCTCTGTTTGCAGCTGCACCAGCTCACTGCTCCATCATTCAACATATACACGTATCCGGTTTGTGACTTAGAGTCATCCAGATCTGTGTCGAAGCTAGCGTCGACGTAACCCTTTACGACGAGCTCTTCGTCACCTCCATAAACGAGAAACATTTCCCTAGTCCTTTTCAGGTACTTCAGGATATTCTTGACCGCTGTCCGGTGTTCCTTGCCGGGATTACTTTGGTACCTTCTTACCAAACTTACGGCAAGGTTTACATCAGGTCTGGTACACAGCATGGCATACATAATAGAACCTATGGCTGAGGCATAGGGGATGACACTCATCTCTTCTATCTCTTCTGCCGTGGTCGAACATTGAGCTGAGCTCAATTTCATACCTTGCAAAACAGGCAAGAACCCTTTCTTGGACTGATCCATTTTGAACTTCTTCAAAATCTTATCAAGGTATGTGCTTTGTGAAAGACCTATGAGGCGTCTTGATCTATCTCTGTAGATCTTGATGCCTAATATATAAGCAGCTTCTCCAAGGTCCTTCATTGAAAAACTTTTATTCAAGTAGGCCTTGATGCTGTCCAAGAGTTCTATATCATTTCCCATCAAAAGTATGTCATCTACATATAGTATGAGAAATGCTACAGAGCTCCCACTCACTTTCTTGTAAACGCAGGCTTCTCCATAAGTCTGCGTAAACCCAAACGCTTTGATCATCTCATCAAAGCGAATGTTCCAACTCCGAGATGCTTGCACCAGCCCATAAATCGAGCGTTGGAGCTTGCACACCTTGTTAGCATTCTTAGGATCGACAAAACCTTCCGGCTGCATCATATACAATTCTTCCTTAAGGAAACCATAGATGCACTCCTCTTTCCCTCGTTGCTAGATGACTCCATAGATTGATCTTGGTGATGCATAGAAAATTTTAAAATTCTGCTACGTTCCCCAACAGATACCTCGCGCGAGGGGTTACAATGGTGTTTGATGTGCTACCGAGAGTTGCTATTTGAGATTAGATGGTATTAAGGGTACCCTGACCTCCCCTTATATAGGCAGTGGATGTCTAGGGTTTACAAAGGTCGATCCGATCTTTCCTCCCTTTGCCCTTGTCTTGGAGGGCAATAAGGTCTTCGATGCCCTCCTAGAGTTTTCTGCTCTACCCTGGGCCTTGCGCCCCCCCCGGTCAAACACCGAGGTCGGGCTCCTTTAGGTTATCCACCCTCGATGCAAGGCACCGTCAGTAGCCCCCGAGCATGGCAGAGGTTACGATGGAGGTCTCCAGGACCTGCGGCGGGCTCTTGTCCTCTTCTTTTCTTCTGCCCAATCCTTCCTTTGGGGTGCCCGACTGATGGGTCTTTGACATTACATACTCGGACCCTCAAGGCTTTAGGTCTACACCCGTTGGGCAGATCACAGTTGTGGTGTTGCAAATATGGGCGAGGTTTCGGCGTGCTCCAAGGTACGAAGGGGGCCTTGGCTGGCTCCGGCATCTAAAGAAGGGCAACGCCTGCTGGCCACCCCATCAATGCCAGTGAGGAAGTCCGCCACGTCTTTTCTCATAATGGCAACTTCGCCTAGATTCCCGCACCCATGACTCGAGGCGTGGTAATGGTTGCGAAAAGTGGGACATGCGGTGTACCGTGACGCCTCGATTTTAGCACGCGCTATGGGTGGCATTAAGGGGAGCACAAAGAGGGACAGGTTACTGACTTTGCTTCCATCCTCCTACTTGCGCTTTAGCTAGGCAAACCGTCTCCTAGGTTTGGCCATTGCGACATACATAGTCTTTGGGCCAGTTCTTTCCTCCTTCGAGCAAGAGAAGATGGTGAGGACAAGCCTCTACTCCTGCGGGCGTGGTGGTGGCATGTAGGCGACTAGAGACGTCGAGAGGAAAAGGAAAAGGGAGCCACCGCTGTCGATGAGCCACAACCGGCGGCAGGCACAGTCGTCAGCAGATGGGCACCCTCTGTCGCTTCGGATGGGAAGGTCCAGTAGCTGAAGGCCGAGGGTTCATTTCCTCCTCATCTGGCCGATCGGATTACCATGCCCATGGAGAACCATCCGGCGCCGCATCCCGACGAGTGTATGCTCCACCTATACTTCTTTGGTCAAGGGCTCGGCTTCCCCTGCACTCCTTCATGAGAGGTTTTCTCTTCTTTTTTGGATGCCAACTCCACCACCTGAATCCCACGAGCTTCTTCCATATCGCTAACTTTATTACGTTCTACGAATGCTACTTGGGGGCTGTTACTTGTGAGCTGCGTTGGGATTTTCTCGAAGAGGAGAGGACGATGTAGTATAGTAGAGATAAGTATTTCCCTCAGTTAAGAACCAAGGTTATCAGTCCAGTAGGAGAACCACACAAAACCTCGTTAGCAGCACCTGCACATGCAAAAGCAAATACTTGCACCCAACTCGATCAAGAGGGTTGTCAATCCCCTTGGCGGTTATTTGCAAGGATCAAATCTCGTAGTAGTAAATAGATAAAATAAAATACTAAACAAAATAAAAGAAATAAAATTGCAGCAAGGTATTTTTGGACTTTATACATGATAAAAGTAGACCCGGGGCCATAGTTTTCACTAGAGGCTCCCCTCTCGAACACAAAGCATACGGTGGTTAAACAAATTACTGTTGGGCAATTGATAGAAAAGTGCATAGTTATGACGATATTCAAGGCAATGAAAATGTATATAGGCATCACGTCTGAGACAAGTAGACCGACTCCCGCATGCATCTACTACTATTACTCCACCCATCGACGGCTATCCAGAATGCATCTAGGGTAATAAAAACAGAGTAACGCAAGAAGGAAGATAACATGATGTAGACAAAGTAAATCCAGTCAATATGAATAAACCCCATATTTTTATCCTTAATGGCAACAATACAAATATGTGTCCTTTCCCTTTCTGTCAGTAGGATGGAGCACCGCAAGATCGAGCCCATTACAAAGCACCTCTCCCATTGCAAGATAAATCAATATACTTGGTCAAACCAAACGGATAGATCAGAGCGAAATACAAAGCTATAACACTAATGTATAAATAAGTTTGGACAAGACTCAAATATTTCTCATGAATATTCAGATCATAAACCAAAAATTCATCGGATCCCAACAAACACACCGCAAAAGAGAATTACATCAGGCAGAACTCCAAGAAGATCGAGGAGAACATGGTAGAAGATCAAAGAGAGAGAGAAGAAACCATCTAGCTACTAGCTATGGACCCGTGGGTCTGTGGTAAACTACTCACACATCATCAGTAGGGCAGCTAGGTTGATGTAGAAGCCCTCCGTGATCGATTCGACAAAGTACTGAAAAGGCCTCCAGATGGGATCATGGAAGAATAGAGACTTGCGGCGGCGAAAAAAGTGTTTCGGGTGGCTCTCTGGTATATTGGAAATATTTGAGAATTTGTAGAGGCGGAATTAGGTCAAGAGGTGCCACGAGGGGCCCACAAGCATGGGGGCGCCCCCTGGGCACGCCGTGCGGGCTTGTCGCTCCCTTGTGGCTCTTCCGGTCTTCTCCCGAACATTTCTAGGGTCTCTCCCGGTCGAGAAAAATCATCAAAATATTTCATAGCTACTACTTGTGAACTACGTTGGGATTTCCCCGAAGAGGAGGGGATGATGCAGTACAGTAGAAATAACTATTTCCCTCAGTTGGAAACCAAGGTTATCAATCTAGTAGGAGAATCACACAACTCATTAGCAATACCTACACACAAAATAACAAGTACTTCACTACCGCAGGATGGTGCTAACGCGACACTACAATCAGAGACCCTTCGACGAACAACAATATATGTACTTATAACTTATAAGGACTTGATTCCATAAGCAAATTGAACATCCAATTACATGGGTGGCTAGTACACATATGACCTTTGCACACACCAAAGTGTGTACCAAAATTCCTAGAAAACTCAAATAATGTATACAAAAGCAAAACGAACGCTGAATAATTTCATAATTTTTAGGACGACACTCCTATAGTTGCATGTTGCCTCTCTAAAATAAATCAAGGCATGAAGAGACAACGTATGTCATTTTGTGCAATGAGGGTAAGTCAACACCACCTTGGATAGGATTTTTCCTCGTGGGTCCCAAATGTTAGAATCCAAATCTTTCACGGCCATGCAACCTTTCTTTTGAAGAATTATAGCCTATTTGGTGTGCTAGCTCAAAATTAGTTTGTGGGTGCTGGCAGGTGCTAAGTACTTGGGTTCTATAATTCACAATGAGCTCAAGCAGCTGGCGAGAGTGATGTTATTTCCCTTGGGACTTGTTACAATATTTCTCTCTTAATTAAGGAAATGGCAAGCCATTTGCCTTGTTTCAAATAAAAAATGACAGTCATAACGGAGTAAAAGGGCAACAACATCTAACTCAAGCTTACAAATGGTACAAAAGCACAAGGATTAATTGTTCATCATGTTTAGACAAAATCCAGATTGAAAAGGGCGACAACATCTAACTCCAGCACTGTTTTCGGCAGTCACAATCAAATGGATCGGCCAGGTCCAGAAAATGAATATTCTGGGTCATAAAATTTACTAGATCATGACCACAAGATGTTGTAAATAGAAGCCTGGAACATTCAGAAGCCCTTTTTTCCACCTGCAACTCATTTTTTTGCTCTTCAACATACCCATCCGTCAAAGCCATGCCGCTTATAAACTTAAGCCTGATAGACAATAGTAACCTCGCATTCAGCAGGAAGAAACTGACAAATCTAGTGTTTGCATGGTTGGCTACATATCGTTCCAGCGTTATTGTCTTCAATTGAATGTCATGAGAACTGAGAACATCCATGTGCTTATGAAACAAATGATTGGTTATAACTTTCTTACCCCGTCCGGTTGCCTAAATAAAGATGAAGATTGAAAATGGTTAAGGTCTAAAAAAGCAAATTTGATGTGGCACATGCTTCACAAACCGGAAACGCACTACACGGAGGTTCACGACGTGTAGCCCCCTCACTTCGAGCTGGTGGGAGGGAATCATGTGTACGCACGTGCCCGAACTTTGATATGGAATCTCACCAAGATCCGCATCATAACACACATGCCAAGATGAGTCCACCTTTAATTTGGTCAAATGCCTCCCGTTGTTGGTGGAAACTGGAAACCTTTGTGGGCTAACGAATGGGTACATCGCTGATAACCGCACGAGGGAGTGTCCGAGAGGACCACCAATTAATGCATGCATGTGGCCCGAACATCTGTATGTATGAAAGGGTTGTGTAATGTTTTAAATAACCAATTCACGACTTTGATGTGGCATATATGACTCACAAAATGATCAATCCCACACGGAGGCTCACGATTCATGGTGTATGGCTGGACCGCCCCCACACCCATAGACACACACATCCCGCACCACCACCGCCACTCTAAGGCATGCCAACTTTTTCTGTAGTGAACATGCATGTGACCAAAGGAGTGTCGTGTTAAAATTTGAAAAGAGCAGAGATCATTTGATCAGTTTTATACATTGATTAATTTCCTAGGGATTTGATATGTCTCCAACGTATCTATAATTTTTATTGTTCCATGCTGTCATATTATCATTCTTGGATGTTTTACAATCATTTTATAGCAACTTTATATCATTTTTTGGGACTAACCTATTGACATAGTGCCCAGTGCTAGTTGTTCTTTTTTGCTTGTTTTTACTTCGCAGAAAGTCAATACCAAACGGAGTCCAAATGCAACGAAACATTTTGGAGAATTTTTTGTTGGGAAATGTAGCATGCAATTTCAAAAAAAATTCCTACGCTCACGCAAGATCTATCTAGGAGATGCATAGCAACGAGAGGGGGAGAGTGTGTCTACGCACCCTCGTAGACCGAAAGCGGAAACATTTGACAACGCGGTTGATGTAGTCGAACTTCTTCTCGTTCTGCCCGATCAAGCACCGAACGTACGACACCTCCGAGTTCTGCACACATTCAGCTTGATGACGTTCCTCGAACTCTTGATCCAGCAAAGTGTCGAGGAAGTAGATGAGTTCCGTCAGCACGATGGCGTGGTGACGATGATGGTGAAGTGATCCGCACAGGGCTTCGCCTAAGCATCGCGAGAATATGACCGAGGGTGTAATCTGTGGAGGGGGCGCTGCACACGGCTGACCGATGTTGTTGTGTGTCTTCTAGGCGCCCCCTCCCCACGTATATATAGGTGGGAGGGGGAGGGGAACATCCTTGGGGTGCCCCAAGTAGGAGGAATCCTACTTGGGGGCCTAGTCCAATTCACCCCCTCCCCTTACAATATTTTTCGGAGGGGGAAGGAAGGAGGAGGGAGGAGGGAAGGAAGGGGGAGGCCGAATCCCTCCCCTTCCTTCTCTCTTCCCCTCTTTCCTTCCTCCTCTGGTTTGGCTCATATGGGGGCCGCAGCAGCCCCTGTTGGCTGCTGCATTTCCCCTCTTGGCCCATTAGGCCCATATCTTTTGCCGGGGTTGCCCGGAACCCCTTCTGGTGACCTGATATGTACCCGGTACCCTCCGAAACACTTCTGGCGTCCGAATACTATCGTCCTATATATTAATCTTTACCTCTTGACCATTTCGAGACTCCTCGTCATATCCGTGATCTAATACGGGACTCCGAACAACATTTGGTCACCAAATCACATAACTCATATAATACTATATCATCATCGAACGTTAAGCGTGCGGACCCTACAGGTTCGAGAACTATGTAGACATGACCGATACACCTCTTCGGTCAATAACCAATAGCGGAACCTGGATGCCCATATTGGCTCCTACATATTCTACAAAGATCTTTATCGGTCGAACCATTATGACAACATACACAATTCCCTTTGTCCGTCGGTATGTTACTTGCCCGAGATTCGATCGACGGTATCTCTATACCTAGTTCAATCTCGTTACCGGCAAGTATCTTTACTCGTTCCGTAATACATCATCCCGTGACTAACTCATTATTCATTTGCTTGCAAGGCTTATTATGATGTGCATTACCGAGAGGGCCAGAGATACCTCTCCGATACTCGGAGTGACAAATCCTAATCTCGATTCATGCCAACGCAACAAAACACATTTGGAGATACCAGTAGAGCATCTTTATAATCACCCAGTTACGTTGTGACGTTTGATAGCACACAAGGTATTCCTCAAGTATTCGGGAGTTGCATGATCTCATAGTCTAAGGAATATGTATTTGACATACATGAAAGCAGTAGCAATAAACTGTACGATCAAATGGTAAGCTAACGGATGGGTCTTGTCCATCACATCATTCTCCAACGTGATCCTGTTATCAAATGACAACTCATGTCAATGGTTAGGAAACCTTAACCATCTTTGATCAACGAGCTAGTCTAGTAGAGGCTCACTAGGGACACAATGTTTGTTTATCCATTCACACATGTATCAAGGTTTCCGATTAATACAATCCTAGCATGAATAATAAACCTTTATCATGAATAAAGAAATATAAAATAACAACTTTATTATTGCCTCTAGAGCATATTTCCTTCAGTCTCCCACTTGCACTAGAGTCAACAATCTAGTTCACATCGTCATGTGATTAACACCCATAGTTCACATCGCCATGTGACCAATACCCAAAGAGTTTACTAGAGTCAATAATCTAGTTCACATTTGTAACACCCTCGATGCGACTATATCTCCCACGTGTCGAGGCACGACTTAGAGGCATAATCGCATTGAAGGCATATGTCGCAAGTTAGGCAATCTTCACAACATCCCATGTAATACAAATAATAAAGGGGAGATAACAATAGTTGGCTTACACTCGCCACGTCAATCAAGTACATAAATAACATTACATCATCCAAACACTCATGGCCCGACCGGCGCCAAAATGAAAGATAACCCAACATGCGACACGGTCCCAATCACCCCCAACTGGGCACCACTACTGATCATCGGGAAAGGAAACATAGTATCGTTGAGAGTCTTCGTCGAACTCCCACTTGAGCTCATATGCGTCTCCGGGACCGGAATCATCGGGCCCTGCATCTGGTGTAATAGTAATCTGTGAGCCACAGGGACTCAGCAATCTCGCACCCTCGCGATCAAGACTATTTAAGCTTATAGGTAAGGCAAGGTAAATATGTGGAGCTGCAGCAAGCGACTAGCAAATATGGTGGCTAACTTATTCGCAAAAGAGAGCGAGAAGAGAAGGCAAAGCACGAGCGATAAACTAGAGAGCAACCTGCGCAAACATTACTCCAACACCGTGTCCACTTCCCGGACTCCGCCGAGAAGAAGACATCACGGTAACACACTCAATTGATTCATTTTAATTAAGTTAAGGTTCAAGTTATCTACAACCGGACATTAACAAATTCCCATCTGCCCATAACCACGGGCACGGCTTTCGAAAGTTCAATCCCTGCAGGGGAGTTCCAACTTAGCCCATGACAAGCTCTCACGGTCAACGAAGGATAGACCTCCTCCCAAGACGTTCCGATCAGACTTGGTATCTCGGTAACTCAAGACACTTCGACAGGTTAAAACAAGACCAGCAACACCGCCCGAATGTGCCGACAAATCCCGATAGGAGCTGCACATATCTCTTTCTCAGGGCACACTCAGATGAGCGCTCCATACAACTAAAACCAAACCTCGAGTTTCCCCGAGGGGGCGCTGCATAGGACTCTAGTTTGGACCAACACCCAGAGGAGCACTGGCCCGGGGGGGTTTAAAATAAGATGACCCGCGGGCTCCGGAAACCCGAGGGAAAAAGAGGCTAGGTGGCAAATGGTAAGACCAAGGTTGGGCATTGCTGGAAAAGCTTTAATCAAGGTGAACTATCAAGGGGTTCCCATTATAACCCAACCGCGTAAGGAACGCAAAATCCGGAAACATAACACCGATATGACGGAAACTAGGGCGGCAAGAGTGGAACAAAACACTAGGCGAGAGGCCGAGCCTTCCACCCTTTAGCAAGTGTATAGATGCATTAAGATAACAAGATAATATAATGACATCCCAACAAGTAAATAAATGTTCCAACGAGGAACGGCCTCCGACCTTCACCTGCAACTAGTAACGCTATAAGAGGGGCTGAGGAAAGCGGTAACATAGCCAATCAACGGTTTGCTAGGTCAATGGTGGGTTAGAGGTTTGACATGGCAATTTGGGAGGCTTGCAAGCAAGTGGTAGGCATCGTAGCATTGGCATAGCAAAAGAGCGAGCAAACTAGCATAGCAAAGATAGTAGTGATTTCGAGGGTATGATCATCTTGCCTGCATAGTTGTCAGAGTTGACTGGATCCTCGAAAGCAAACTCAACGGGCTCCTCGTTAGCGAACTCGTCTCCCGGCTCTACCCAAACAAGACAAACCTGAAACAAGGACACAATCAACCACGTGCAAGGATCAAGCGATATGATGCAATGATGATATGCTATGCGGGATGCGATGCGGGATGCAAAATGCAATATATGACAGGAAATGCATGAACCTGGCCCCAACTTGGAAAACCAAGTGTGCCACTAGAAAGATGAGATGAAATCGCTTGAAAACGATATAAAGAACGCCGGAATCGGAGTTACGGTTTGGAAATGGCAAGCGATTCAAAAATGACACCGGTCTACGATTTACAGCAAGTAGGCATCTAAATGCAATGAAATGAACATGCTACAGCAACCAAACATGATAAAAAAATACATGGCAGGGATGCACACAAGATGCTTAACAAAAGTCTAGCACTGAGCTACGGCCAATTCATCCATTAACAGGTTCAAACAAGCATGGCAAAAATGCAAAATGCAAACAGATCTCAGACTTGGTGAAATCAACACTTGTCTGGAATTTCAGGTCAGGTAGCCCTCTTCGGAGCAACAAAACTACATTCTAAAGGACCTGATCATGGAAAATTAAAGCATGGCATGGAGCTACTCAAAGATCTTAACAAAAGTCCCTTAGTGACCTTGAGCCAAAAGGGATCAGAAAATACAATTGCAAGCACGTGAACATAGCAAAAACATAATCAGTTTTCAGACTTAGTGAAAACTGGCACATGCTGAAACATAACTCAAGTAGGCATGATTACGAGCTCGATGCACTCACTACGGTGCAAGTCATGGCAAGACAAGCATACACCCATCAAGAAGGCACAAAATTCAAGCTAGACATGGCAAGAACAATAACATAGCATGCACGGATCAACTACAACATCATCAGCAAAATTGCAAACAAGTTGACAATCTGCCCAGATTCTCAAAGTAGCAAAAGTAGAGCTCGATTGACTCAAGCTAGGGTGCTCCATAATTGCAAACAAAGAAATGGATGGATAGACCACTACAATATTAACAAAACATCCTTACTGATCATCCTCAAAAGAGGCACGGATCACTAGGAAACAACAAGAACATATGGCATCATGAGATAAACAGCCCCAGGACTTGGTGAAAATACTAAGTCCCTGAAAACAGAATTAGCATGTGCACCACTTTGCAAGCTTGCACAAGTCACCACACACATCCTAAAAATACATGGGTTGCACCTCTGGAGAGATGGCAAAACCCTTAACAAAACATATGTAGAACTCATGGGCATATCATGCACACAATAATCATGGCAAAAATGACAAAAGTGCTAAACGGAATAGCAGATCTGACAATTAACTCAAGTAGCCCTCTTCTAACAGCATGGGCACCAAGATGAACTTAAATGAAAATGATGCAATGTAATGAAATGATGTACTCTCTGAGATGAACATTTTGATATGCTATATGCATGAATCGGAGCTATGGATGCAAAGTTACGGAGCCGCAAACATGGGCACATGGATCTGCAATTCTGGGACTTAGGAAAAAAACAACCTCCGGAAAAAGTGGATCTCGCGGATCGGGACGGAGCGGTGCGGGGATGGGCGAGGGCGTTTGGATCGGGGACCGGTGGATCTGGTCCCGATCCGGATCCGGCCGGGATCTCACCGGAGTTGAGGGAGAGGAGGAGGCCGGAGCTTTCTGGCGACGACCGGGGCGACGAGGGGCGGAGGCGGCGGCGGTGGAGAACGGCAGCGGCGGCGGCGATGCGGTCCGGCGACGGCGTGCGGCTCGGCGGCGCGGAAGGCGACGGGAGGCGGCTTGGCGACACGCGGCGGCGGCTGGGCGGCGCGGCAGGCGACGGGAGGCGGCGGGCGCGGGCCGGGAGGGCAGGCGGCGGCGGAGAGCCTTCGGGCCGCGGGGGCCTGGCCCGGGCCGCGCGGGCTTCGGCGGGAGGCGGCGGCTGCGCGCCATGTGGCGCTCTGCCAGTGGCCGCTGGTGGCGGCGCAGCGTGTCCGGCCGGAACGGACACGTCCGGCGCGGCGCGAGGTGGATTTAGGGTTTCGGGGAGAGGAAGAGATCCGAAAACGGAGGGGTCTATTTATAGGCATAGAGGGAGCTAGGAGAGTCCAAATGAGGTGTGGTTTTCGGCCACGCGATCATGATCGAACGATCTAGATGATGGAGCCGAGTTAGGTGGGTTTTGGGCCAGAATGGAGGGGTGTTGGGCTGCAACACACACGAGGCCTTTTCGGTCCCTTGGTTAACCGTTGGAGTATCAAACGAAGTACAAATGGTACGAAACTTGACAGGCGGTCTACCGGTAGTAAACCAAGGCGGCTTGGCAAGTCTCGGTCCAATCCGGAAATGTTTAATCCCCACACACGAAAGAAAGCTAGAAATGACCCCCGGAGGAGAACGAAGCGCCGGAATGCAAAACGGACAACGGGGAAAATGCTCGAACGCATGAGACGAACACGTATGCAAAAGCAATGCACATGACGACATGATATGAGATGCATGGCAACGACAACAACACACGGAGACAAAAACCCAAACCCGAGGAAATAAATATAACTTAACGCCGGAAACGACAAGAGTTGGAGTACAAATAGGGAAAGTTACATCCGGGGTGTTACAACATTGCTATGTGATTAACACCCAAAGAGTACTAAGATGTGATCATGTTTTGCTTGTGAGAGAGGTTCAGTCAACGGGTCTGCCACATTTAGATCCGTATGTATTTCACAAATTTCTATGTCTACAATGCTCTGTATGGAGCTACTATAGCTAATTGCTCCCATTTTCAATATGTATCCAGACTGAGACTCAGAGTCATCTAGATCGGTGTAAAAGCTTGCATCGACGCAACTCTTTACGACGAACTCTTTACCACCTCCATAACCGATAAATATTTCCTTAGTACTCTTAGGTAACCAAGGATAACTTTGACCGCTGTCCGGTGATCCACTCCTGGATCACTATCGTACCCCCTTGCCAAACTCATGGCAAGGTACACAATAGGTCTGGTACATAGCATATCATACTTTTTTTGACTATTTACTGCAAGGCAACAGCCTCACAGTCCTTTACTAAAAAAATAAGGGAAAATGTTACAAGTTTACAAATATACAGGAGAAAGAAAAGTTACTTACAAGAAAAAAGGCTAAGAAAGGTTAGCTATCGAAGACAGAAAACTATCTTTATATTTACATCTAATCGTGTGAGACAGAAGAGAGATGTCATGAATAAAGTTTCTTCTCCAAGCTCGAAATGAGGGTTGTTCATTTCTGAAGATCTTCCCATTCCGTTGTATCCAAATATTCCAGGTAGCAGTGAAGACAACCTCAGAGAAAAAAGGGTGACCAAAATCCTTCCTAACTGCTTGAGCCATTTCATATGTGGTTTGGTTCGGTTGAACTGTCCAAGAAATCCCAAGATAGTTCCAAACCCTTTGGCTAAAATTGCAAGCAAAGAAAAGATGAGCCCGATCCTCATGTTGTGCAAGGTTGCATAGCACACAAGTGTCATCCTGGATGATCCATTGTCGACGTTGCATCATATCCCTAGTGTTCAAGCGATCCATTAACAGTAGCCAACCAAAAGCTTTTAGCTTTAGCGTGCATGCACACTTCCAAATCCACCGGAATATGGGATCAACCACTAGGTGTGAGAAGCAAGAGTCATAATATATCTTTGACATAAAGACTCCAGACTTTGAAGGCCACTTCCAAATGTCCTTGCTCTCACCATCCAGATTGATCAAAGGCAGGAGGGCCTCTAATTGTGTGAATTCTAAGAAGGCCTCCTATGATAGAGGCAAATGGAAATGATCCAAGATATCAGGCTGCTCCATAAAGTCCTTGACTGTGATTGCATCATCCACAACAAATGAATGTAGCCTCGAGAAACAGTCATGCAAAAGAACAACATGATTTCCCAGCTGCCAACGGAAAAAGCACCATGTCACCAGCATTAACTTGTGGAATAGCAAGCTTGCAGAATTTGGGATATAAGAGCATGATATCACGCCACCAAAATGAACCACAGATCTGGGTGCTTTGGGGTGGTGATGATGCATAATAAGTGTCCCAAATTAAAGATACCCAAGGCACGTCCACTTTATTGAAGAACTTGAAGAGATGCTTTAGTAGCAAAGCCTCATTTTGGATGGCCAAGTTAAGAACACACAAACCACCAAAACTCTTAGGGCGACAGACTAAATCCCAAGCAGCCAGTGATTGACGTGGATTATCCATGTTGCCTCTCCACAGACACTGTCTCATGATTTGCTCTAACTGTTGTATAATGCCCTTTGGGAGAGATAATGTGCACAAAAAGTATTGGCATGGAGCACAACACCGACTGAAGAAGTTGCAGTCGGCTCCCTTGGTTTAGTAAGCTTGAGGAGGCAGATAAGCGGCGCTCGACTCGATCAACCAGAGGCAGCAGATCATAGATTGTAGGCCTAGAAGTTCCCATTGGCAAACCTAGATACGTGAAAGGCATCGTCCCAACATCGCATCCAAGCAGAGAGGCCACTCTAACACCTTCCTCATCAGACATGTTTATAGGAATGAGAGAGGACTTACTAAAGTTAACACGCAAACCAGTTGACTCAGCAAAAGTGACCAGCGTCTCCTTAAAAGAAATGAGTTGCTCATTGATCACAGGCAGAACAATTAAAGTGTCGTCAGCATATTGTACGATCGGGTAATCATTGGAGTTGGTTGGGATTGGCAGCGATAGAATATTCCTGGAGCACATCTCATTGACTACATATTGCAATAAATCCACAGCAATCACAAAGAGAAACGGTGAGAGAGGATCCCCCTGACGCACGCCCGTTCTGTAGACAAAGTGATTACCTGGCACACCGTTGAGAAGCACAGAAGAAGATCCTGTAGACAAAATAATATTGATCCATCCAGTTCACCGGGAGTCAAAACCCTTGCATTGCAAAATTCTGAGAATTAGGTCATGTTCAATTGTATCAAAGGCCTTCGTGAAATCCAGCTTTAGGAGGACAATGGGGCGCTTCGAGGCCTTGCATTGGTGTATATACTCAAAACACTAGGCTAGGCAATCTTGAATAGAATGAGACCGAAGAAAACCATATTGATTGCGGTGGATGCATCTTAGGATCACTTTCTGAAGGCGGTTAGCATGCAGCTTAGTCAAAAATTTCAAGCACGTGTTGGTCAATGAGATGGGCCAAAAATCTCCAACAACTTCAGGGCTCAGCTTTTTAGGCATAAGGGTAATTAAGGAAGTATTAAGACATTCCAGGTTGCACCTTCCCTCATAAAACTCCTTCACAAGTTGCATGAAATCCTCTTTTAGGATTGGCCAACACCTCTTTAAGAACAGACCAGAAAAACCATCGGGACCAGGGGCACGGTCCGGTGGCATGTGCTTAATGACAGCCTCAACCTCGGAATCAGTGAAAGGCTGGGAAAGATCCTCAAGGCCATCAACTCTCGGAATTAATGTGTCCAAATCAAAACCCGTGTGAATTCCTTTGCATTGCCCATTCTTTGATTAAAATCAGACCAAAACATGCCCGCAAGTTGTTGGTGATCCGAGACCACATCACCATCAGCATTCTTAATTGAAGAAATTTTGTTTCTCCTATACCTTTCCGTGGCCATGGCATGGAAAAACTTCGAGTTTTCCTCACCAACTTTAATGCTGCGTATAGTACAATGTTGCTTCCAATATACAAATTGCCAATGTAAAATATCCTCCAGATGCAATTTCACAATTTGCCTGAAATTAAACTCCGGCCTAGACAAAGGCCTAATCTCCTCCAGACCATCGAAGAAGAGAATCACTTTGTTGCAATCAGAAATGAGCGCTTTAATTGTGGACAAATTCATGTGCCATTTCTTGAGTGCATACCGTAGCGCCTTGAATTTAGAGGAAATAGTTAGGGCAGCCGAGGATCTGGCCACTGATTTGTTCCAAACATGGGCCACACAGTCATAAAAGTCTGGCAAGTCAATCCAATAATTTTCAAAACGGAAGATTTTAGCCTTAGGGATAGTAGTAGCAATCGAGACCACACACGGAACATGATCGGAGGCCGTGCGTGCAAGGGGCAAAACTAGCGTGTTTGGATGATCCATGGTCCATGCAACTGAAGTAAAGAACCAATCGATCTGTTCAAGTAAAGGTTCAGTTTGCATATTCGACCAAGTGAATTGCCGTCCCTTAATTGGTAGCTCAACAAGACCCAGATGGCCAATCACTTCATTAAACAGAAAGTTATCGCTGACATTACCCCCGGGTAGGTTTCGATTTTCCAACGACCGCATAAAATTGAAGTCACCCAAAAGCAGCCAATTATCATCATAGTTGATATCAAGGTTATATAACCATTGAACAAAATCATCCCGGGCCGGACCGTGGCACGGACCATAGACTGACACTAGAGTCCAAACTTCAGAAGTATGCTTAGAGCGGAATTCCATAATAATACCAAAATGTCTTGCCTCAATTAGTTTTCCTTCAAAGAAAGAAGAATTCCAAATGATGATCATACCAGCCGAGGCCCCCACTAAAGGCACATAGGAAAAATTATCAAAACGCCGTGGACCGAATTTCCTAATAAACCTATGATCAATATGCATGCACTTCGTTTCTTGCAGACAGACAACCGAACAACCACTTTCATCAATCTTTTGCTTAACCGCTAATTGCCGTGCTTCAGAATTAAGGCCACGCACGTTCCAACATAAAACCTTCCAGTCTCTAAACCCGGACTGATTCATTACAAACCATAATAGAAAGCAACAAAAGTAGATCATGTAATGACCTACACTGATGAACTAAACAGGGGAGATAGAACCCCAACAGAAAATATAAGAACAGATAGATGACGTTTAAGTCGGTACGCCATGATCCATAAAGCCGTCCGGTGCAACTAATCATCAGAACCCTTGCTGCTGGTGGAGGTAGAAGGATCAGCCTCAAGCTTTTCCTTGGAGATCAACTCGGGTGCGATGCACAAATGTGCCCTGATAGGCTGAAGATCAAAAACAGGCGTTGGCGGAGGCACTGACTGATTCTCCTTCGGTTGAGATGAGCTGGTTCGACACCTCTTGAAAGAACGCTGGGTCTTGGCCTATTGGGGGCCTCTGCTTGGAGATCTATGATAGCCATCGCGTAGCGCACTTAGACGTGCACTACGGCGCACCTCAGTGTCAATCAAAAACTTAGCAGCTCTTGGTTTCCGGCCACGCTTGGTAGTAACCTCAGGTATAGTAGAGAACTCAAATGACTCACTAACAGGTTCAGAGAGATCATCAAAGCAGAGTGCCCTTGCAACTAGTCTCCTAACTGGAGAAACCTGGCGTGGAAGGCAGAGTGAGGGCTCTGACGCAGGCTGGAAGCTGACATCTGCCCCATTAAAACAAATATCCCAAGAGCTCTTAGATAGTAGCAAAGAACCAAAGTCAATCTTGAACATGCACTTTGGGATATCAACAGAGAAAATAGCCGGCATTAACTTCTGGAAAGTTCGCTGCCATTGCATCACAGGTGGCAGAACAGGGCCAAAAACAGTGAGAACTTGGCCAACATGAAGAGGAGGCTGCATCTGGACAGCTGGTTGCTGCAAAATCACTAAATCCTCAACTGGCTGAGCATTAACAGAGTCATCCGAAACCTGCAGAATGATAGATTCCTGGGACTGGTTCACATCAACCTGATTTTCCTCCACAATCTCCTGCTGAATATTCAGATCATCATGAGGAGCCTCCTGGTGGTTGGGTTCATTCTCATGCGCTGGAGGTGGCAGCTCATCCCAACCAATCTCAGGAAATTCAGGCATAACCCAATTGTGGTTATGAAACTGCAGATGCCCAGGGAGTGGGTGAGGGTTGCCATCGAAGGGCATCGGATCCTCATCAGGAGGCAATATATCAGCAAAATCAGCAGAGAAAATGTATATGGGAGCAGACCAAGAAATGCGAGAACCTCCAAAGTCCGCAAACTCCCGATAGACCACATCGCGCGACACTAATGTAGTTGCCGGAAAAGAAACATACGCCAAGGTACGCACAAGTGGCGGGTCATCCTGGTGCCAGTGATGGAAACAGCCAAAGGTACTGATTGCATCTGCAATATACTGTGTACGCCTATAATCCAGGGGTATTCCCACAATCATAACCCAACCCCTGCGAAAACCCTGGATAGCTCTGAAATCGATACCCTCATCATGTGGCACAAATCTATCAATGTCGAGCTCAAAGGGAGGATGATCTTCCAGAGCCTGCCTAGCAACCGGACTACGGAAACGAAAGAGTCCAACTCCTTGGATCCAAGGCTGAGCATCAAGAACGGCGCGACCAAGATTGTTGACAATAAAATCACTGACCATATTTCTGAAGATAGCAACTTCTTTAGGCAGGGGTGCAGGCTCGACGATGGCAATGGCGTATTCCTCATGCTGACGATCAGGAGCCACCACAGGAGAATAGAAGGTGTGCGGTAGCCGCCGCGGCCCACCGTCGATGATCTCGAAGCCCGGCGGGATGAGAGGCATGGGGTCGAGGGTGAAAGTAGCCATTGTTGGATGCGGTGGAGAAGCTGATGGCAGCGTAGGAGCCGCAGTGGATAATGGCGCGGCTAGGCTGGGCGATGGTGGCGAGGTGGGTGGTGCTGGCATGATGGGCGGTGGCTCGAGAGGCAATGGCGGAAGCGATGGTGTTGCAGGCGTGATGGGACTGGGCAAAGACCCAACTTGGTTAGCTGCGAGGGAAACCGAGGCATCGGGCGAGGAAATCTCAGCTGACCGGCCCGGGGAAGTAGGATTGACCCGCGGGACCCACTTGTAAGTTGGGGAATGCGCAGCGTCGAAGCATCCTTTGGCTCGGTGGCCCAGTCGAAAGCATCTACGGCAGCGAATCGGATTGTTGCACGAATTGGAGTAATGCAGCATAGATAAACAAGTTTGACATTTCCAAACCTTGAAAACAATATCATCAATGAGATCATTAAGTTGAGCAGCATCCTCAGAAAGATCCGGTAGTTGGTCATCCATAACAGCCTGAGAAGATATTCCAACTGTGGCAACAGAAAAATCCAAAGTATCCTGAGATGGTTGGGGCATAACAGACTAGGTCATGACAACCCCGCCCAAGGCTGGAGAGCCATTGTGGGCTATTAAGCCATGTTGGGCTGGAGACCCATGCTGGGCCATGCATCCATGTTGGGCTGAAGAGTCCGACGCAACAAGATCACGTGTGACTGAAACATGTGGAACATGCTCATTTTGAATTAACTGGGTGGGTGCAGATCCGGATATGACGGCGGTGTTCCTGGCAGGGACGTTGATCGTCCCGAAAGAGATGGACGGCATCGCCACCGTCCACTGAAGGTCGGTCACCGGCGGTGGGGGCAAGATCACTTTGTATTGAGGATTCACGACGTAGCCGGCCTCCGAGACCGCATCAACAAGCGGCTGTGTAGCAGGGTACCTATAACCCTTGCAAGCAGGATATTGCTGGAACGTGGCAAAACAAAGATTCTTCCTCAATGATGAACTCGATCTAAAAGAAGATTTAGCCGGGGCTTTATGCATTGCTAGCAACCCCAAAGTGGCACGCTTCTTAGAGGGACTCACAAGAATCCACTCAGCGTCACATTCCTTTTTCCAGATTTTAAATTCACGAATCCAATTAGGGCCACCATTCCCCCAAAGATGAAAATAGAATTTGAATTGTGGACACGCAAACGATCTCAACTGGAGAATGCAGAGGCCAACTTGCTTGCATGAGACAAAAAAGGAGAATACCTTGTCTCGGATGAGTTGAACCGAAAATTCAATTGCCGAACCCCTAATCGCTGATTCCAAAGCAGCCGCCACAGAATCATCATTAAGATGGAATATATGTCTGCTGAAAGACACCACCATAATGAAATGGCCCGTGTCATCTGTGGAATGAATAGATCTCCCACAATGATTGAAAACCTTGTCCGCAAAGATGGCGCCCGCCGAGAAATCCAAGTCCAACGTCGATCCACCAGAAGGACCCATATGAAATGGGTATAGACGTGTAGATCAGAAGCCGCCGGAGTAGATGGGCGGATGGGAAACACAAATCACTGGCTAGAAGAGGAGATCACCGGAAATCCTAGGGGGGGGGGGGGGGGGGGGGGGGGGGGGGTGGAGAGCCATGTCAGTATCATATCATACTTTATAGAACCTATGGCTGGGCATAGGGAATGACTTTCATTCTCTTTCTATTTTCTGCCGTGGTCAACTTCATACCTTGCAACATAGGCAAGAACTCCTTTGACTGATCCATTTTGAACTACTTCAAAATCTTGTGAAGGTATGTATTCATTGAAAAATCTTATCAAGTGTCTTGATCTATCTCTATAGATCTTGATGTCCAATATGTAAGCAGCTTCACCGAGGTTTTTCATTGAAAAATTCTTAATCAAGTACCCTTTTATGCTATCCAGAAATTCTATATCATTTCCAATCAGCAACATGCATCCACATATAATATCAGAAATGGTACAGAGCTCCCACTCACTTTCTTGTAAATACAGGCTTCACCATAAGTCTGTATAAAACCATATGCTTTGATCACCTCATCAAAGTATATATTCCAACTCCGAGATGCTTGCACCGGTCCATAGAAGGATTGCTGGAGCTTGCACACTTTGTTAGCACCTTTAGGATTGACAAAACCTTCTGGTTGCATCATATATAACTCTTCTTTGAGATATCCATTAAGGAATGTAGTTTGACATCCATTTGCCAGATTTCATAATGTGGCAATTGCTAATCATGATTCGGACAGACTTAAGCATCACTACGAGTGAGAAAATCTCAACATAGTCAACACCTTGAACTTGTCGAAAAACTTTTGCGACAATTCGAGCTTTGTAGATAGTAACACTACCATCAGTGTCCGTCTTCCTCTTGAAGATCCATTTATTCTCAATGGCTTGCCGATCATTGGGAAAGTCCACCAAAGTACACACTCTGTTCTCATACATGGATCCTATCTCAGATTTTATGGCCTCAAGCCATCTGTCGGAATCTGGGATCATCATAGCTTCTTCATAGTTCGTAGGTTCATCATGGTCTAGTAACATGACTTCCAGAACAGGGTCACCATACCACTCTAGTGCGGAATGTGCTCTGGTTGACCTACGAGGTTCAGTAGTAACTTGATCTGAAGTTTCATGATCATTATCATTAGCTTCCTCTCTAGTTGGTGTAGGCATCACGGGAACGGTTTTCTGTGATGAGCTACAATCTAATTTGAGAGAAGGTACAATTACCTCATCAAGTTCTACTTTCCTCCCACTCACTAATTTTGAGAGAAACTCCTTCTCTAGAAAGGATCCATTCTTAGCAACAAAGAACTTACCTTTGGATATGTGGTAGAAGGTGTACCCAACAGTTTCTTTTGGGTATCCTATGAAGACGCACTTCTCCGATTTGGGTTTGAGCTTATCAAGTTGAAGCTTTTTCACATAAGCATCACAACCCCAAACTTTAAGAAACGGCAATTTTGGTTTCTTGCTAAACCATAGTTCATACGGTGTCATCTCAATGGATTTAGACGGTGCCCTATTTAACGTGAATGCATAACCCCAAAACAATAGTGGTAAATCAGTAAGAGACATCATAGATCGCACCATATCTAATAAAGCATGGTTACGACGTTCAGACACACCATTACGCTGTGGTGTTCCAGGTGGTGTGAGTTGTGAAACTATTCCACATTATTTTAAATGAAGGCCAAACTCATAACTCAAATATTTGCCTCCGCAATCAGATCGTAGAAACTTTATTTTCTTGTTACGATGATTCTCCACTTCACTCTGAAATTCTTTGAACTTTTCAAATGTTTCAGAGTTGTGTTTCATTAAGTAGATATACCCACATATGCTCAAATCATGTGTGAAGGTCAGAAAATAGCATTACTCACCGTGTGCCTCAACACTCATCGGACCGCATACATCGGTATGTATTATTTCCAATAAGTCATTATCTCGCTTCATTGTTCCGAGGAGGTTTAGTCATCTTGCCCATGAGGCATGGTTCGCAAGTATCAATTGATTTATAATCAAGTGATTCCAAAAGCCCATCTGCATGGAGTTTCTTCATGTGCTTTACACCAATATGACCTAAATGGTAGTGCCACAAATATGTTGCACTGTCATTATCAACTTTGCATCTTTTGGCATCAATATTATGAATATGTGTATCACTACGATCGAGATTCAATAAACCATTTAAACTGTGTGTATGACCATAGAAGGTTTTATTCATGTAAACAGAACAATAATTATTCTCTGACTTAAATGAATAACCATATTGCAATAAACATGATCCAATCATATTCATGCTCAACGCAAACACCAAATAACATTTATTTAGGTTCAACACTAATCCTGAAGGTAGAGGGAGTGTGCGATGGTCATATTATCAACCTTGGAATCACTTCCAGTACACATCGTCACCTCACCCTTAACTAGTCTCTGTTCATTCTGTAACTCCTGTTTCGAGTTACTAATCTTAGCAACTGAACTAGTATCAAATACCTAGGTGCTACTACAAACACTAGTAAGGTACACATCAATAATCTGTATATCAAATATACTTTGTTCACTTTGCCATCCTTCTTATCCGCCAAATGTTTGGGGCAGCTCCACTTCGAGTGACCATTTCCTTTGCAGTAGAAGCACTCAGTTTCAGGCTTGGGTCAGCTTTGGGCTTCTTCATGGGAGTGGCAACTTGCTTGCCATTCTTCATGAAGTTCCCTCTCTTTCCCTTACCCTTTTTTTTGAAACTATTGGTCTTGTTAACCATCAACGCTTGATGCTCTTTCTTGATTTCTACTTCGTTGATTTCAACATCGCGAAGAGCTTGGGAATCATTTTTGTCATCCCTTGCATATTATAGTTCATCACGACGCTCTAGTAGCTTGATGATGTCGACTAGACAACTCTGTCAATCACTATCTTATCTGGAAGATTAACTCCCACTTGATTCAAGTGATTGTAGTACTCAGACATTCTGAGAACATGCTCACTGACTGAGCTATTCTCCCCCATCTTGTAGGCAAGTACTTGTTAGAGGTCTCATACCTCTCGACACGGGCATGAATCTGAAATACCAATTTAGCTCTTGGAAAATCTCATATGCTCTGTGGCATTCAAAATGTTTTGAAGTCCCGGTTCTAAGCCATAAAGCATGGCGCACTAAACTATCAAGTAGTCATCAGATCGAGCTTGCAAAATGTTCCTAACGTCTGCATCTGCTCCTGTAACATGTTTATCACCTAGCGGTGCTTCAAGGACATAATTCTTCTGTGCAGCAATGAGGATAATCCTCAGATCCCGGACCCAGTCCGCATCATTGCTACTATCATATTTCAACTTAGTTTTCTCTCTAGGAACATATAAAAAACATAGGGGAGCTACAACGCGAGCTATTTGATCTACAACATAGATATGAAAATACTATCAGGAATAAGTTCAATTAATCAAATTACTTAAGAACTCCCACTTAGATAGACATCCCTCAAGTCATCTAAATGATACGCGATCCAAATCAACTAAACCATGTACGATCATCATGTGAGATGGAGTAGTCATCAATGGTGAACATCTCTATGTTGACCATATCTACTATATGATTCACGTTTGACCTTTCGGTCTCTAGTGTTCCGAGGCCATGACTGTACATGCCAGGCTCGTCAAGTTTAACCTGAGTATTCCGCATTTGCAAAACTGTCTTGCACCCGTTGTATGTGAACATAGAGTCTATCACACCCGACCATCATGTGGTGTCTCAACTCGATGAACTGTCGCAACGGTGCATACTCAGGGAGAACACTTATACCTTGAAATTTTATTTAAGGGATCATCTTATAATGCTACCGCCATACTAAACAAAATAAGATGCTTAAAAGATAAACATCACATGCAATCAAAATATGTGACATGATATGGCCATCATCATCTTGTGCTTTTGATCTCCATCTCCAAAGCATCGTCATGATCTCCATCATCACCGGCTCGACACCTTGATCTCCATCGTTGCATCGTGGTCGTCTCGCCAACTATTGCTTATAGAACTATCACTAATGCATAGTGATAAAGTAAAGGAATTACATGGCGTTTTCATTTCACACAACAAAAAGAGACAACCATAAGGCTCCTGCCGGTTGCTGATAACTTTTACAAAACATGATCATCTCATACAATAACGTGTATCACACCATGTCTTGACCATATTACATCACAACATGCCCTGCAAAAACAAGTTATACGTCCTCTAGTTTGTTGTTGCAAGTTTTACGTGGCGCTACGGGCTTCTAGCAAGAACCGTTCTTACCTACACATCAAACCACAACAGTGTTTCGTCAAGTTTGCTATTTTAACCTTCTTCAAGGACCGGCCGCAGTCAAATTCGATTCAACTAAAGTAGGAGAAACAGACAGCCGCTAGCCACCCTTATGCAAAACTAGTTGCATGTCTGTCGGTGGAACCGGTCTCATGTGCGTGGACATGTAAGGTTGGTCCGGGCCACTTCATCCCACAATACCGCTAAATCAAAATAAGACATTGGTGGTAAGCAGCATGACTATCACCGCCCACAACTCTTTGTGTTCTAATTGTGCATATCATCTACGCATAGCCCTGGCTCATGATGCCACTGTTGGGAGACGTAGCATGCAATTCCAAAAAAATTCCTACACTCACGCAAGATCTATCTAGGAGATGCATAGCAACGAGAGGGGGAGAGTGTGCCTATGCACCCTTGTAGACCAAAAGTGGAAGCGTTTGACAATGCGGTTGATGTAGTCGAACTTCTTCTCGTTCCGACCGATCAAGTACCGAATGTACGACACCTCCGAGTTCTGCACACGTTCAACTCAATGACATCCCTCGAACTCTTGATCCAACAAAGTGTCGAGGAAGTAGATGAGTTCCGTCAGCACGACGGCATGGTGACGGTGATGGTGAAGTGATTCGCGCAGGGCTTCGCCTAAGCACCACGAGAATATGACCGAGGGTGTAATTTGTGGAGGGGGGCGCCGCACACGGCTAACATATGTTGTTGTGTGTCTTCTAGGCACCCCTCCCCATGTATATATAGGTGGGAGGGGAGGGGAACAACCTTGGGGCATCCCAAGTAGGAGGAATCCTACTTGGGGGCCTAGTCCAATTCGCCCCCCTTACCATATTTTCCGCAGGGGGAAGGAAGGAGGAGGGAGGAGGGAAGGAAGGGGGAGGCCGAATCCCTTCCCTTCCTTCTCTCTTCCCCTCTTTCCTTCCTCCTCTGGCTTGGCCCATATGGGGGGCGCAGCAGCCCCTGCTGGCTGCTGTGTTTCACCTCTTGGCCCATTAGGCCCATATATTTTGCTGGGGTTGCCCGAAACCCCTTCCGGTGACCCGATATGTACCCGGTACCCTCCGGAACACTTTCGGTGTCCGAATACTATCGTCCTGTTGGGGAATGTAGCATGCAATTTCAAAAAAAATCCTATGATCACGCAAGATCTATCCAGGAGATGCATAGCAACGAGTGGGGAAGAGTGTGTCCATGTACCCCCATAGACCGAAAGCGGAAGCATTAGGTTAACACGGTTGATGTAGTCGAACGTCTTTACGGTGCATTATAATACACCAGAGCACATGTATTATATGGCCGATCTAACAGATGAGAATAATTGGGCCTTTTTAAGCCCAAGGGTATTTTCGACTTAATTTTTTACCTTTAATCGGCCCAATTTGGTCCAGGGGTATTATCGTCCTAAAATTTTCGATTAAATTAATTGCATTAATAAAGCACTTCATTATAGAGGTCCCATCATCGTGCGTACTCTTTTGAATTTGGTTCGAGCGGTTCATCCTCTCTCCTCCTCTCGAGCCCTAACCTCGGGCGCCCTCGATCGCCGCCGATCGCCTCCGGCGCCCTCGATCGCCCCCGGCGCCCTCGATCGCCGCCGATCGCACTCGCCGTGTCTACCCCTCCTGCTCCTACTCCCCCTCACTCCCTCCATCGCAAGTCACCCCAGTCGGGTCGCGGCGCCAGATCCTTCCCCGAGCGGATGCCACCTTCCCCGACCCGAGGGGCCACATCATCCTCATCGACGTGCATCAACTTTTTCACGCCGGATCTTCGCTGTAAGTGCCTAGCCATCTCAAATCTTTTCTGGTCCCTTCTGCATATAGAACCAATAGGGGTCGGATTTGATTCGGGTTTAGGATATGTCATGTGAGGTTTAGGGTTTATCGTTTCAGAAAGTTGTGAGGAGATTTCGGTCGGATTTGGTTAGGGTTTAGGATATGTCATCTGAGGATTAGGGTTTATCTTTTCAGAAAGTTGTGATGAGATTACGATTGAAAGGAAGTGTAAGTCGGATGTAGCTACGACATATTGAAGGACTTAGTTAGGATTATGTGGCATGAGAAAGTTGTCAGCAGATTTGGTTTCAACTTTTGAATTGAGTTTCGAGATATTTTGGATTTAGTTAGGAGATAATTATTTTGTATGGAGTTTGGACTTATTTTGGATTTAGTTAGGAGATAATTTGGATTTAGTTAGGACATACTTTTGGATTTTGTTACGAGATAATTTGGATTTAGTTAGGATATAATTTTGAATGGAGTTTGGAGATAATTGATCTATCAGGGTGGATCTATCAAGGCATTTGAAGGACTCGTGGACTTTGGCTTTAGTTAGGAGATCATTAGTTAGAGCTAGTACAATCAATTACAAATTTCTGGATTTAGTCAGGGCATATTTACTTACAGCTTTTGAAGGACTGAGTTAGGTACATGAATCCGATATGAAAAATTAAATCAATTATTTAAGCAGAGTAGTGCATAATTTCGGTAACGTATGCTATCCATCCGTAACATTGACTATCTGTTTCCGCTGGCAACATAACGACATGGATTATAAAGGCAACGGTGGCAAAACTTGGGTGATACAGGCAAGGACGACAAGGACATGGGTCATAGAGGCAACAAAGGCAAAGGCATGGACCCCAAAGGAATGGATGGTATGTGCATGGATGATAAGGATAATGAGGATGCAGGCAAGGATGGCATAGACATGGATGATGTACACATACAAGGTAAAGGAATTGATAATAAAGGCATGGCTGGTTCAGACCTGAATGAGTGTATGGAATACTTAGAGATTGTGAAGAAGACGTTCAGGACTGAGGAAGAAGCCTACATGTTCTACGTAGGCTATGCGAGAAAAAAGGATTTGGTGTTAGAAAGGATGATCCGAAGTACAGGGGTCTGGGTCCGAAAAAAAATGCATACAGAAGGACATACAAGTGCTGCAAACAAGGATGGCGGGCCCTTAAGCACTTTAACAGAGCTGAAAGAAAAAGAACACCGAGGGGTCTTTCTCGGTGTGGGTGTCCCGCTCTTTTTCAGGTTGAGCTACAAGATAGCAGTGGCCTCTGGTTCGTCAAGAATTTTGTGGACAAGCATAACCATCTGTTTGTCCCTGCTGACCTGACTCCGTACTTGTCGGCTCATCGTAGAATGACTGACGCACAAAAGGCCGATGTCATCGAGTATGTTGTCGGTGGACTTTAAACACATCAGATTATGAATGTAATGGAGAAGAATGCCGGAGGTCCCGACAAGCTTGGATTTATAGATCGAGATCTATACAACCATGTTTCAGTCCAGAAGAAGCGCAAGATAGAAGGCAGTGATGCTAGATATTTGCTCACCTATATGATTGCACAGAAAAAAGCAGACCCGGAATTCTTTTTCAAATACACAAAAGACAGCGAAGGCCATTTGAGGAACATATTCTGGGCTGACTCACAATCCCGCATCGACTATGTTGCCTTTGGTGGTGTCGTGGTGTTCGACAGTACATATCGGTCTAACAAGTACAGGCTTCCGTTTGTTCCATTTGTTGGTCTGAACCATCACCGCAGCACAGTTTTGTTTGGGGTTGGTCTAGTGTCAGATGAGACAGTTGCATCATACCAGTGGCTTTTTCATGTATTTTTGGAGGCAATGTTCCAGACGGCACCAATTTCAGCAATCACCGATGGGGACGGTGCAATGGCTAAAGCAATAGCTACTGTCTGGACCGGAACAGATAATCGTTTGTGCACATGGCATATCAAGGAGAATATGGTGATGCACCCCACAAGGAAAAGCTGGAGCAATTTAGGGAATTCATTTACCGTCGTTGGGATGTTGATGAGTTTGAGAAAAGATGGGAGGCTTATAAGGTTCGGTTCAAAATAAAACCAACGGGCAAGAGGTCGTCATGGGTTAACAGGATGTACGAGCTGCGACACAAATGGGCTGCTGCGTACACAAAGGGTAGATATTTCCTAGGCATGATGAGTAATCAGAGGAGTGAGTCTCTCAACTCAAGGCTTCATGTGCACCTGAACAGGAAGATGCAGCTTGTTGATTTGTTGCAGCATGTTGAGCACTGTGTATCCATAATGTGTAAGACTGAAGCAGCATTAGACGCAGTAGCAACACATACGATACCCTTCACTAAGCTGAATGCACACCCTCTGGAGATTGCTGCCTCTTATATTTATACAACTGTGATGTTTCCAAAGGTAAAGTGTCAGATTGTCGAAGGGACAAATTGGCAGGTCACGGAGCGGGTAGCATGTGATGGTTTGGTCGTGTTTGGAGTTTTGCGCAAAGCCCCATATGATAAAGTCCCATATGGCAGGGATGCTAGAGAATTGCAAGGTAAGGAAGGTAAGTATGCTGAGGACTTGCATGCAAAAAACTTGGATGCTGAGGATCCCAATGACTTGGAAGGTAAGGATGCCGAGGACTTGCATGCAAAAAACTTGGATGCTGAGGATCCCAATGACTTGGAAGGTAAGGATGCTGAGGACTTGCATGCAAAAAACCTGGATGCTGAGGATCCCAATGACTTGGAAGGTAAGGATGCTGAGGACTTGCATGCAAAAAACTTAGAAGCTGAGGATCCCAATGACTTGCAAGGCAAGGATGGTGTGTACTTGCATGCCAAAAACCTGGATGCTAAGGATCCCAATCACTTGGAAGGTAAGGATAGTGAGGAGTTGGAGGCAAAAAAGTTGGATGCACAAGGCGTGGATGCTAAGCCTGTGGATTTTATATATCACGTGACTTTTCTGTTTACAGGAGCAAGACTAGATGATGCAGCTTGTAAATGTAAAAAGTTGGAAAGTCAGGATTACCCATGCGCACATATATTCTCCGTTCTGGATCATCTTGGTGTACGCACATTGACAAAAAAATTTGTCAAGAAAAGATGGACAATGCATGCCAAGCTAGCATTCCCTTCTTCGAGGATTGCGAATACTCATGTATGGTCTGATCACATGAATAAGTATCATCAACTACGCAACATGGCTAGTGACGCTTTATTCATAGCCGCAGCTAGCGATTCACAGTCAGAACAGGTGATGGAGTTCCTCTGGAGTATATTGGTTGATGGAGAAAAAACTGATTTGGATGAAGGCCATAAATCATTTGTTCCTTTGCCGGCATACTTCTCTGCTGCTCGCGAATGCTGCACTGATGACGTGGAAAATCCAATCAAAATAGTTCCAAAAGGGAGACCAACTACCAAAGAATCGAACAAGAGGATTAAATCCAGGCTCGAGCGGATGAGATGGAAAAAAGCAACGAAGTTAGTGCACATGTTTATCTCATTGTTCATTTCCATACATGCTTACAATGTTAATATGTTCTCTCTTTTTCTTCAATTTACTCAGGAACAAATTGGGGAAATCAAAGGTCACAAGGAGGAAGAAGCGAAAAGACAAAGACTCAGAGACAGAAGAAGACACAGATTCAGATATAGAAGAAGAGGAAGATTCAAAAAAAGCAACAAAGTTAGTGCACATGTTTATATCATTGTTCATTTCCATACATGCTTACAGTGTTAATATGTTCTCCCGGAGAGTGTTCACATGTTTTTCTTCAATTTACGCAGGAAAAAATCGGGGAAATAAAATAGCACAAGGAGGAAGAAGCAAAAAGAAGAGACAGAGTCAGATACAGAAGAAGAGACAGAGGCAGATACAGAAGAAGAGGAAGATTCAGGTACAGAAGAAGAGGAAGATTCAGGTACAGAAGAAGAGGAAGATTCAGATGCAGAAGAAGAGGGAGATTCAGATGTAGAAGAAGAGGGAGATTCAGATGAGGAAGAAGAGGAAGATTCAGATGCAGAAGATGGTGGGCTGAGGAGGGCTAGAAAGAGACCATTGGAGGTTGCAGAAGAGGATTACGCAAAACCAAACAAGTGGGAATTAGCACAATTGTGCGTACTTAAACATGTTTTCGAATGCTGGCTGCAGATTCATCTATTTCATTTTTTGCAGGAAACGCAAGGGCTCTCCAAATGTCAATGCCGGGAGGATGAAAAAGAACGATGACAAGGGTGCGCGAGGAAAACCAGTGAAGTTAGTGTCTGTACTTACATGTCCGCTCTAGAAGTCGGGTATTTGCTAGTACTATGTTGATGTTTCTTAACTTTTCCAGGAAAGACTCTAGTAAGGGCGGTAAAGAACAGGCCAAAGGGGTGATGAAGACAAAAAGGCCTGATAGGAATGTACCACAGGCTGAGCGAATAAGAGCTGTCAAGTTAGCTTCTGTAGCTATGAAGAGAAAATCAGTGAAGTTAGTGTTTTTTCTATTATAGTGTACTGTACATGCTCAAATCTTCTTTGCTATCCTATTAACAAACGTTGTTTCATGCAGGAAAGCTAAAGTGAAGTCGAGACAGGATGGTTAGATGCACAGGGTCAAGCAGAGAAAACAAAAGGATTTCAGGGGTCGAAAAATTGAGAACAAACTAAAGTAGACAGTTTTCCATGCCGTGATCCACCTTGTTTCTCATGTATTAGACCTATTTGATGGACTGCCACTATTTTTCTGAATTCCTCATTTGATTGGTACACCCTCATTTTATTATGGACGGCTCGACATGGTAGGCTAGTTATGATTTATCAACATCGATGAAACAATGCATTTTTAGTGCAGTTGGTTTTCTATTTTTTTCATTTCTTACATAATATATTGCTGAAATTTGTTCAAAGTGTAGTCAAATTTCATACTTGAAACATAAAATAGAAACCGAAAATTTATATATATAAGAAAATAGAACGTTAATAGAAACCTCGTTTTCAAATAACATTGAAAATTGTTTATTTTCAAATAGAAAATAAGCATACTGATATTTTAAAAATAGCATGCTCATTTAAAAAAAACATGTTCAATTGAAAAGAAAATATAATGAATATGCTGATTTAAAAATATCATGCTGGTTTTAAAAATAGCATGCTGATTTAAAAATTATGCTACTTTTAAAATAACATGCTAATTTCAAAAATAGCATGCTAATTTTAAAAATAGCATGGTACTTTTAAAAATATAATGCTCTTTTCAATATGCTACTTTTAAAATAGCATGCTGTTTTTGAAATCAGCATGATATTTTTAAAAAATAGCATGCTTATTTTAAAAATATACTGCTTTCAATATGCTAATTTTAAAATAGCATGCTGATTTCAAAAATAGCATGCTGATTTTAAAAAAATAGCATGCCGATTTCAAAAATAGCATGCTGATTTCAAAAGTAGCATGCTGATTTAAAAAAAATCATGTTCTTTTGAATATGTTGTTTTTAAAAATAGCATGCTGATTTCAAAATAACAGCCTCATTCTAAAAATACAACGTTGTTTTTAAAATATAACGTTGTTTTTAAACTGATTTCAAAAAATACATGCTTTTTAAAATATGCTGTTTTGAAAGCAGTGTGCTGATTTTGAAATCAGCATGCTATTTTTAAAAACAACATATTCAAAAGAACTCGTACTAGCCAACACACAAACCTCGTTCAAAAATGAAAGTAGTGTCTAATCCATTTGAAACCCGGTTAGATTTGATTCTAAGAATACTAGCATCACTATGGCAAAAAAAGGAAATATAATTGCAGTCCATAAAGGTAATTATATCAAGGAGGGTACCAGGGTGCGTTATATATGTAGACTTGCATAGCAAGTACATTACGCCACATAGGGTTCATACTACCACCAAGTTACTGCCAAGTTCCACTTACTGGACGATCTTCATATCCAGTCGGACCCAAAAGTTATACCACCAAAGTACCAGTTACTACCAAGTACCAATTACTACTAAGTTGCACTTACTGGACCCTAAAGCTGATACTACCAACTTGCAGTTACTGGCTAGTACATACAGATTATAAAACTAGCGTCAAACTACTGCGGCGGGTCAACGAATCCTCATGCCACTAACCATGTTCACCCTAAGCCCACCTCAACTCCTTTCCATGAACCTGAAGATAGCCATTTGATCTTCTTTCATTCTGGCGCCCTCAATGACTTCTCTCTAGTTCTTCGTCATGATCGCTCGCCCATCCTTCTTGCCCATCTTGAACAAGACCTTTTTATTACCTTCAAAATGTTCGCTGGTGACACGCACAACCATGGGATTTTGCAGATAATCTTTGAGGTAGGCCTGACTGTACTACTTTGAGAAGCACTGATTGCACAGGGAAATAAATAATGTTACATAAAAATGAAGTATAATTTGCACACAAAAAAGTAAGAATGATTTGCACAACCACGCCCGTCCTCCTCTCATCTCTACATGATGGCATTTTCACTAGTGAAGTACGATTTGCAAAAAGAAAAGTCCAAGTATTTACCATCTTGCTCTTCCCTCTGATGACTGCCGAGCGAGTGACGGTGCTGACATAGTATGGTATGGGAGGTTGGCACTGCTTTACTATGGATTTGAGATAGTCCCACCGATCCTCGTTTAGCAATACATGGTTGCCGTAGAAGATGCGATCCTTGAAAGTTCCTTTTCTCACATGGAATCCCGGTCCTGTATAAAAAAATTAAGATGACAGAGTAGTAAATAATTTCATATGTAAGATCTAGAACATCAGCACTGGGTTAATGATCAATGCCTACTCCAATGATCAAGAAATGAAGGACATAGATAACCCAATCACATCCACCCAACAATATCTCGTAGAAACATGGGCAAACTGAATATTTGATTTATTTAAACTAACAACTAAACACTGCTCTATGTAAGCTCTAGTTCAGTCAATGTTGATTTGGAAGGTCATTTAGAACCCAAACAGAGTAATGTGTGGTAATCAAGTGTCACTCAAACATCAACTTTCGATATTTCACGGTTCATTTAATATCCGACCAGCCAAATGAACTTTACCCCGTAGTGCCAAGATAGGATCGTGGTCCACATCTCCATCTCCATCAGAACTATCATCAGTGTCATAGTCGCTAGAGGTGTCGCCATCACCGCTATAGCTGTCACTCCCACGTGAAGTGCCATCTGAAGCATCATCTGAGGTGGTCCGGTGATCACTCTCTTCACTGCTGATGAGGATGGTTTCCCTTGCCATTCAAACCCGTTGCATGCATTGCAATGAACAAATGTTAGTTATTGATATATGAAATCAGTCTTCCATTATGACTTGTTAGCACCATATACAATGTGAATAATCTTTTCGCATACTTCTTGCTAAGTACGTAGTTCATGTATAAACATCTACACGAAAAAGCTAGTCGACAACTATTCACACGACTAGTCAAGACTAGTGGTTAGACTCATAATCATTGGGCAGACATAACCAATTATGATATTTCAAGGTTAAAATTTTGTGAGCTGGACAAGAAAACTTGGTAACCAACCAATTAGTAGCCATGTAAAAATGAACCATGATTGACTACTCTCATCGAGCAATACGTGAAACTATAACTGATCTGCCTTTGATCACTGCAAATTTCCTGCTGGGCTGTTGTGTGGTACCATCAGGTAATAAATATACAGTCTTTAAATTGTCCCAACAAAACAAATAATGCATTTGCTGCTGTACATAACATTTTTGGAGGTAGCTGTGGAGGTTAATTTTCCAATTTCAAGTGAGAATAAGGACATGATAGAATCCCTCAAGCAAGATGACAGCATAGTGAAGGCTATGAGAACGAGCAAGGTATGCTGACCAATTGTCACTCTTTTGTATACTTGATATTTATTTACTCATTACTACCCATACCAACAAGTAAAATCATGATTATGAAGTATAATGTCAGAAAATCCAACATTGAGGAATTTGTTGCAATGTGTACTACTAGCTCACAGGAAATTTTCATTGACCCCAACAAGCCCATACCATATCTTGGAGATAGGCTGACATAATTCAAGTAAGCAGTAACAACAATCAGCAAAAATATGCACCAACCTAAAATATTACATGTGTGCACATATCATCAAAAACATGCACCAATCAAGAGCAGTCTATACTTGACAAATCCTTCAAAATATGCACTAATCATCATACTACCATCGAGTAATACATGAAACTATAACTGATCCTCATTCCATCATTACAAATTTCCTCATGGACTGCTTCTGTGCTTGCCTTTTTAGTTTTTAGTAACTAAGCATCAGCAAATACATATACACAGTATTTAAACTATCCCAACAAACCAAAACATGTGTATGCTCCTGTGAATATAATTTTTCTATATCTAGCAGTGGGGGGCCATTTTCCAGGGGAAAAAGTACTTGATAGCATCTGTCAAGCAAGATGATAGCATAGTGAAGGCTATGTCGATGAGCAAGGTATGCTGGCCAACACCCACCTTTTTCTCTTACTTGCATGAAAGTGTTTACCCATTACTACCCATACGAACAAGTAAAACCATGCTTACGCAGTACATTGTCAGATTATCTTGCTGTAAAATTAGTTGTTGCAATATGACCTACTAGTTGACAGTAAATCTGCGAATACCCGAAACATGCACACAAGCAAGTGTCAGATTTTAACTTGGGCGGTGCTGCTAGATCGCAAAATTAAGGTCAGATCGACATTAGAAGGGCAGGGAAGATCAATCTTACCTGCGAAGTGGTACCAGATGGGGCTGGAGTAGACTTGTTCGAAGCTGGCACCACCGGAGCTTCGGGCGGCGCGACAAGGATTGGGGAGAAGAGGTGCCGTTGTCGGACCTTGCTGTCGACGAAGCAGTGGAGAATCGTGGTCGGAGCAGGGGGGAGTGGGTGGCCTCGCGGATCTGGCCAATTTGACGACGACGGGGGCGGCCAAGGTGACGGCTAGGAAAACCCTAGCCGTCGCCCTCCGCGTCGCCTCTCTGTCTCTGCAAAGAACGAAGTGTGGTGGGATTGGGAATGGGGGTGGGGTTGGGGTTGGGGCCATCGCTCGCTTTTCTCTCTGCTCCCACTTGTGCAGGCCCACAAAAGGAACAAAGTGTTGGGCCGGATCAATGCAGATTTGGTAGCTTTACCAATTCTGGCCAAACACAAAAGATCAGCATGACCACAGGTGTTCTTTTAAAGAAACCCTAAAAATACACTGCTGTTCATATTGCATGTGGATGAGTCTTTCAGTACCAATTGATCTTGAATAATTTTAAGCAATCCACAGTATATATATATATATGAAAATAATGGTTAACCAATAAAATGGTAAACTATTAGATGCAAGGTTGCAAATATTTGAAAAAATGAATAATTGAATTGTATGCATTTTTATGATTAAATTTAATAAATGTAACATTTTTGCAAAAACTATGATAAATTAAAATATTCATTGGTATTTTAAAAAAAAACCACGAATGACTACTTATGCCAACCAGAACTTCTTCATGGTTTCGTTTATTCATCTATTCTTTGGCATGCTGGTTCTCATAACGCCTTCTTCGAACCTTCTCTTTGTCTGACAAATTCCTGAGATATTGGGCTAGGGCCTTGTGTTTCACCCTCACACATGCTTCATTTGGTATCCTTTGGCAACTCCTTCGGCGTGCTCAAGAATACTAACGAAAGCCGGGTCCAGATATTTGCCACAGAACGCGCAATGATATGCCATACGCTTAAGCACGTTGCACTGTCCATTCTGCAATTCTTCAAGGGTTTTCTGAGTGTGTGCATCCATCTCTCCTTCGGAAATGTCCGCATAATCATGAGAATAAGGCTGCAAGTTTAAATTATGTATGATATAAGCTGCACCATTGTTTACAGTACCTAATATTCCCTAAGTTTCATACTATAGTGCCTATAAATTATTTTTAAAGTAAATATTTATTAACTTTGAAAATTTAAGGAGAAAAAACAATATCAAATCCATATGAAAGCATAAATCATATGATGTACTTTAAAAAAATTGTCAATAAACATGCACAACCTTTATGATGTCTGACTTTTAGCATAAAACCAAAACACACTAAATTGTGGAGTGGATGAACCATTAATTTCTCAAAGATTGATTGAATAAATAAT
Source organism: Triticum urartu (assembly GCF_003073215.2). Lineage (NCBI taxonomy): Eukaryota > Viridiplantae > Streptophyta > Magnoliopsida > Poales > Poaceae > Triticum > Triticum urartu. The sequence goes on from NC_053028.1 coordinate 229,919,445, forward strand.
GATCATTACGTACTGATGATCAACATTATATTTAGAGCTAGATTCCATTATGCCAATTCAACAATGTATTGATGGTTTAATGATTAACCTCTAACCTTAAACTTGAAGACAGATCTAGGGTTAAAAAATTAAAATTACCATAACGGAATTCTAGTCCATGCCGTGCATGTGCTGCTTCTTGTGATCGACGACGGAGTACTGCACCTCGTTGACACGATGCTTCTCTGGGTCGGGTAGTCCAAAGCTTTCTCGTGGGGATCCTCATCCATGCGATGGACGACGACGTCGGTGGTTAGCTCCGCAAGTCCACGATCTGTCACAACGGCGTCCATGACAGGCCCCCCACGTCCATGTCCCCGCTCTGTCACGACGGCCAATCGACCTCCCCGAGTGGATTTCATATCCGGCGGCAGCAAGGCGGGTGTGTGAGCGACGACGATAGTTTTAGAGCGTGCGCTAGGGGGAGAGATGCGGGGAGTAATTGGTAGTTACCTACTACAGCAGAAATACTTTGGCGTTGGGCACCTACAATGCAGCCGGCTTATTTAGGCGCTTAATTAGGATCTTGGAAAAAAAATCACAATCGTAGGCGCTTGGGACAGGCGCTAGGAACTGGATTTTGTACATCTACGTGATGCAATCCAAAGTTCGTGTCCGGGGTGGATGGGTTGGGGATTGAAAATTTTAAGACCTTATTTTCCTAGTGCATAACTCGTGCTCAGCGCAAATCAATCTTTATGTTATTATCACAATCATCTGCATAGGAAATTCAATTCCAAGGTGCAGCTACGAAATAGTATAAGCACAATAACCAACCATAGCCGGATTATTAGCAGAACAATTTATATAGATCAAAAAATGACCTCTAAAGTGCTCAACACATGTAACCTAGCAAGTTAGGTAACACATCTACACAATCTGGATAGGCATCTCATCGATTAAAGAAAAAAAGAAACCCTGTCCTTCCCCAAAAATAGAGAAAAGGACAGACTAGACATTTCCTTTTTGAGTCACCATCTTCCTTCTTGAAAACCACATGTACACACTCATCATGTATACCATAACACATCAGAATCTGGTAACGAGCGCTCACAAGCTTAACTAGCTTCAAACAAACCTAGACAATCAGGGTTTTATGCTACTTAATCTAAATGAGCCGATGATTAATGAGCACGAGTTTAACAAGCAGAGATGCCAAACCACACACCAATTAACATAGTTCTACCTTAGTTCAACACTTCCATACATACAAAAGCAAGCACCACTTAGTAGTACTGGTGCACATAGTTCGACCATAAACGTTCACCAACAAAGTATAGCACAGGGAAGTACTTAGCATAGTTAAAACCAAAAGAGCATCAGTTCTAGCTGCGAGGGTGCGCACTTCCCTAAAGCCTCAAAGAAGCCTCATCAAGTACTCGGCATACGCGGCGTGCTTCACCCTGAAAGCGTAGCCATTCTTGATGCTGCCTTGGGATGTTCCGACTGCATGGTTGATGGTACTTCTCAGGTCGCCTTTCATCAGCTTGTTGCAGTAAGGGCATCCGTAGCCCCCCCTTCCGATTCTTGGCCTGATACGTTTCTCGAGCACACCACTGTTCAGCTCCCTCGCCTTCTGCCTCCTGTAGATCCTCTGGGTTTCTTGGTCGTTGTCGACGTCGTCACTTAGGACCTACATGTAGTACCAAATGTTGCGTAAGTATATCTAATATGAGAATTCAGCAGGCACAGAGTCTATCAAACATAATGTAATTGATGACAGCGTAAAATATCTTCAAATGATGTTGAAAAAATAAATGCATAACTTATTAGTTGGTACATAAGCAACTAAATGGGATAGTACTATATAGTAAAAAAATGAAGGATCAATCATACATGTCGAAGAGAGCACTAGCATTGCCACATTTTGCCACACATTTTT